>NW_025783496.1:0-29559 GCF_021130785.1 Homalodisca vitripennis
ACATTTGTATCTGTTTTAGTCAATCTTTATTCGGTGTTGGTTTAATTTCAGGTGATATAGGAAAACCAATTTTATCTGCTTATTATTGTAATTAAACCTGTAAACCAAACTAAATGATGATTATGAATGAATAGTTTAATCTACTTCTAGGAATTTTCGAAGACAATAGCAATATTCCCCAAAACGAAACATATTACCGTTTTATTACACAAATTTCATTCATTAAAAAAAAAACATTATGGTTGCCTGTAAAGTGGTTTTTACGGGCGAAGATTTTTACGTGACAACGTTCCTTTTTTCTCGGTAGTTTGAATATTTATTGATATGAATATTATTAAAATTGCACAATAGGAACAAGGAATTGAATTGAAAATAAGAATTGCACAAATTTTAACTAAAAGAAATATATTTTGTTTACTAAACAATGTGTACATAATTTGAAATTAATTAACAATAATTGTTAGTTGTAACATGGTAAAAGTTGAATTAAAACATTTACTAAAAATTGGAATTTGAAATTCTTGCTAAACACAGTTAAATTCTAACAAGAATTTGAAATTCTTGCCTAAACCACAGTTAAATTCTAACTCCGCGTCGTGGTGATTTTTTTTGGGGTGTTTCGGGGTTTTTTTTTGTAGTTCGTTTGGTTTGGTCGCACTGTTATGAACAGGTTAGAGGATATAAATTTGTTATTTTTTAATGTTATGACTAGCAATACGCGCTGTTTCTTCTCAATCGATCTGAACTGACGATTTGATTGCAGAGTGATTTAAACTAATAATTTACTTAACACTATAGTTTACTGACATAACCTATAAACTCAGTTTCTCAACTTTTGTGTCAATCTAACAATTAATCAATCAATCATAGTTTACTTGATAATGAAAAGTATCAGTGTACAATTATTTACCCTTTATTGTATGTAGTGTGTTTGTAAATGGAACGAATCTAAGCACTCCCACATTTTCACGAATAAACATAGTATATCTGCTTTATCCCCGGTGGGGCCCCCAGGCGGACCCACTGGACGAGGCATCGTAACAGTGTTACCGGGCGTTACACTTTTTCATGAGTGACTCCGAGCCGCAAACCTAATTTAAGTAACGTTGTCACGTCAATATGTTCTATTGCCAGGTGGCTTTCCTGTCGAAAACAATATTTATGTGTCTGTCTAACAATGGTTATTCCAGATTGAAACTTAATCCTCCCACGTTAGGCAAGTAATAAGTGGCTGCATCATTCAAACGATTTTATTATACTTGGAATTTTAATAGTTTTTTTTTAATTTTTGGCGGTTTGAGAGTCACAGTTTGATTTTAAACCGTAAATAGAACAAAAGTATGCTCTACTTTAGATCACATAGGAAACTTTGTCTGAGACGCTAACCTTTGCTGGTTTAAAATCCAACTCTGTTCCGCGTCTTAAGGATGAACAATGAATCCTTACTTTGATGGAAAAAAATCCCCCCCAAATCCCCACGGAAACCTACCCGCCCCCTCGCGCCCCCACCCCCCCCCCCCACCCCTCTACCCCCCCCTCCCCCCACCCCCCGCCCCCCGCCACACCCCCCCCCCCCCCCCCGCGCCCGCCCAGCCCCCCCCACCTCCCCCCCCCCCTCCCTCCTCCCACCCCCCCCGATTGTGTAGAATATAACCAGCTGCATTTTATATCCCTAGATATTTATCTAGTTTCTTGAATAAAATTTATTTCTTAAAATGATTTATTATGGGGTTTTTTACAATCTGGTATCATATGGTATCCTCTGTTTATTGGTAACTTAATTGTCATGCTCTTTCAACACAAATCTTTTGACTGCAGAAATGGCTGTAATTGTGGAATTTGTGAACATGAGCCAGGAAAGTTGGGTGAGAAGTATTTCCACGTGGAATATCCTCTTTACTTCTTCCATCCTTTAATCATTGCATCTGATATATGTGTTTAACTGAAGAAACCTGACATCTTTTTTCGAGTACATGTGTGCATGTCTTATTCCACACTTTCAAAAACTTCTGATATGGTTGCCAATGGAATCACTATGGAACTCCTTTAAAAATTATTAACATATATCTTGGGGACAAAATATTATCAGTGGCTCTGCCAATAATAATAAATAATATAATATAACTAGTCGAAAACCTGGTTCAATATATAACAAGACTAAATAATTATCTCATGAGCCTGTTTATACCTTTGATGGACTCAGAGTTCCTCATATACCAAACTTCAGTGGATTCTCCAAAAATCCCCAATAAAGGTATAGTCTCTCAACCAATTAAAAGGTTTCAAGAAGCGAAATAGTCCTACATTTTTTAATATTGAAAATTGTTCGTTTATGGGGTTTTTCCATGGAAAATGTTAATCACTTAATAAAACTTTAAAATAATTACCCTTAACTTTGATGTCAATTGCACAACGCAGAGTCAAGGTTTCTTGGTTCGACATTGTTTTGATGGTAGCGTAATTTTACAAAATACAATGAAATTATATTACAATTAGTCCTCAAAATATACTAAATTTATTCGCACAAGAAGGCAATACTCACTCGCCTAATACAAAATTGTGGACGATGGTTTAACCATTTATGTCAAGGGACAAATTTATGAATATGGTATACAACGTGGGAGAAATGATCAGAAAGGATACAGTCACCACGAGTACTTAATATTTGTTGATGCGGGAGTAACTTGCCTAAATAATATTAAATCTATCATAGTTAAGTTACTCTTAGCTTATGTACATATTGACATTATTTATGTACACATTGCTAAATAGTAGGTGTTCTCGGTGGAAAGAGCGATGGTAACTTTAAGATCATAAGCGATGAATACATCATAGGGTTATGTAAAATGGTTTAAATTTTACTTACGGACAAGGCGCGGAGGTTTGGTTAACCATTGAAGCTTGTAGAACGGGTTTGACAAAGTTCGAGAGTGAAAGTATTACTATGCGTTACCAATTAGGTTTACTTATTCTCATCCAATTGATATTGGCAGTCCCAATGTTATATACGCGGAGAAATCAATAATGACTTAACCAGTAACGAGTAACAAGATTATACGGAAAACAGTATACCGGTTGTCCCTTAAAAAGTCCTCCCCCTCTATTAAACTTCTTCTTAATAAAAAGAAAATAATAATTATATACTTTGGGGAATGTTTAATAGGTAACCTATTGAGGAGGTCCACTTGGTTTATTTTAAGGCGTAAGTAATTATAATAACTAAACATGGTACCCCTATTAAGTTGACCTTTCTTAATTTTAAAGGCATTATAAAAGGGGGGTGGGGGGGGGGGGGGAGGGAGAAGGCGCGAAACTAGAGGTGTCTAATATTACTCTGTCAAATTTTGCTTTGGTGCCAATGTACAAAAATTATATTTTTTTATCAAACCTAACTGAATTATAGTTTAAACGTGATAAAGATTTATTTTAATAGGCAGAATAAAACATTCACGGTCACATAGTTATTTTGACAACATTACGGACACGAAATTAATAAACAAGTTTATTACAAGAAATCAAGTAGCATCAGAAAATCTAGCTGGTCTTGTTTTGTTCTGTACCGCGAAGGTCAAAAGTAAGGATGACCCGGGAATACTCAATGGCTGGATTTTGGCCGACGATTATCTTCTTATTGGTTGCTTAGTTAGGTAAATCTGACACATTTAGTTCTAGTTTACCGTGTTTAAAGTGGAACTGAAAATGGTGTGCTCAACGACATACTCCCTATACACCCACAATGCCAGTTGATCTGCCAAGTAACTTTTCCCATTGCACACATATATCCGTGACTCGCGGCAACCTGATC
The DNA here is from genome assembly GCF_021130785.1 of Homalodisca vitripennis. Lineage (NCBI taxonomy): Eukaryota > Metazoa > Arthropoda > Insecta > Hemiptera > Cicadellidae > Homalodisca > Homalodisca vitripennis. The sequence continues at coordinate 3,806 of NW_025783496.1, forward strand.
GACCATTATGTGTGTGGGAATCTTTCACTATAAATGTCATATTCATATTAATTTTCGAGCTATACTTGATCGCAAGTTTATTTATTGTAACTTACAACATGTATGAAATTTTCTAGTTAAAATATAATTTATTTTTATATTTGATTGTGGTTGCGAATGATTTTCATTTGCTATAAACGCCTGGTAGTATAAAATGTCTTAATGAGGAAGCCCAGTGGTCCTGGATAACCCAATTTCCATATCATACCTCACCCGTCTTACTAGTCCCACCTCGGTAGCGACAATATGTAAAGCAATACATATTGATTGGTTTATGATAAATGTATACATAATGGTTGTAATAAGAGCAGAACGTGTTTTAATTTCTGGTTGGCTGTATATGCGTTAGACATTTTTAGTCCTTACTGCAAGAAGAAACGATTGTTTCTAATATCGATTAATATTGTATTCCTGAAAAGTGCTATCTATAACTTACATTTTACATTATACTTTAAACTATTACTAACAAAACAATATATGCTGAACATAATTTAAATCTACTTCATTAATGGTTAATAAATAGCGGTTTATATTTGATGCAGTGTGCCCCTAAAATTTTTCTATTGTAACATAAATACAGCTACATTTATAAGACCTACTTATTTAATCAGTCAAGTACACTAATCTTACAGCTTGGTATCAGGCGTCTCAGTTATATATAACCCAACGTCTTTATCCCACATCAATAAAGAGTATTCTCCCCACGAAGGTTTTACCTTTGTGAGTAGAAGTGTATAATTGTAAGTGTTATTGAAAATAAAAACATAGTAGCAAACGAAATGTAGCAAAAGTTCTAGTTAAAGATGATTTTATATTTTTAATCGATTGTTAATATTACATCGGATTGGTTAAGGTTCACAAATCTACAATATACTGGATAGGAGTCAGGTAGCAGGTACTGACAAATTTATAAAAAATTGATAGGCGAAATTAATGAGAAAATAAATATCCTTATTGGTACCTACCGTAGATTGACACAGTATTGCGTACTGAATACTACTATGATTCAAAATTACCTAAAAACACATCTCTAGTATGAAATCAGCCTTACCTCTGACTGAGCCGGAAGGGATATTTACTACTAAGATCGGTTTTTTCTGTTCAATGAGTTCTGAATTTAAAGACAATATATGATCCTTCTCCCAAAGAGGCAAGCGTTACGGAATTACCTCCACCTCAGATACACCGTAACATTCCGATCTCATCGAGATACAGTCCACTCGCCATAGTATACTATATCGATTCCCAAGACCGAAAAATTAAATATTAGATATCACAGGTTATTGCAGCTCTTTACTGATTATCACTGAAATAACCTTGTACATTCATTACTAATTTTGTAAAGTAAATGGAAAAATCTTATTTTAGGCCCCCAGGCTGCAATCTTGTACGGAGGTTGTGGAGGTTTATTAAATGCGTTGATCACCGTATAGGCTAATATACACAAGTAAGGACCAAATGAAGTAAGGATGTTATGTTTTCTTGACGTATTCTGGCACGTGGTGTAATTTCAGAAATACTTCGAGTTCGTATATAACAAGTTATTTTATATATCACTCGATTTCAAACAAAGTTTTGCTTGGCATGTGTTGGTACTGGTGTTATATTAACAAGTTAGGGTTATTTTTCGTCAAACCATCGGACTTGCACCAGGTATATGATGACGTTAGGGCTGGATTAATTTTCATTAAAAATACTTGTAGTTTGAATAAAACAAATTAGGTTAAGTTTTTGTAATTCTCGGTCACTGTACATACTTTAGTACTACACTAAAGTAATATAAGACAAATCCAAAAAGTCAATGTATTCCCAGTGCTCCGCTCAACCACGAGGTTAGCTTGTTGTATGTTGGCACTGGTGTGACTTAATTATTTATTCAGAGACTCTTATTCTGAATTTTATTTCGCTCAATAAATTATCTAATTTACATGTTATTTGCAAAATACATGTCTTTTACGTAAAATATTGTGCATTCCATCTTTGATAAACTGGACTATAGTACGAGATCCGTGATATACATTTTAAAGAAGTATTTAGTATTAGTAAGATAGATAAAAGCATTTTTCCATACACCGTACCTTTCGTCTTGTTTTCCGTCCCGTATTCCTTATTTCCTTCCCCACGTGGTGTGAGTGATGATAATTTATTAGAAGCTCGTAGTAAAACCTTTGATTATTACACACCGTGTTCTTAGCCCTTCATAACACAACCCTTCCCCCACCTTACGTTCTGGGCAGATGTTACTCCCTTCTGAAATCATCATCCGGATCTCCTAGTTTCACACAGAGTTCGAATACCCCGTCTTACAGTTAGTCAAAAGTAACTTTCATCGAACTCGCATTAATCAGCTTATTGTTTCTACTAGGACCTTGTCTGCTAGATTTATAGATACAGGTTTCAGAAATAAGAACCATCCACCACCTTCCATGTCTCCATTGTCTGCTTGCGCAACCTAAAGTGGAGGTTGAGTCTTATTTCCTTTCACTTACCCACTTCAATTCTGCATGGGCACGAAAACTATAATTTCCTCAACTATAATAATAGGTTATTTTGGACAGTCTATAGCGTCCAATCAGTTGTTCGTATACAGTTAACCTATAGCTAAGATTTTACATCAAAATCTGTTGGAACTTATTTTAATTTTAACGCTAAAATAAAGTCTCTACAGGTATAGATTGGTGTTGAATGCCAGATTCTGGACTTCTAAAACATCGCCCTGGAGAGCCTATTTCAGTGATATATAGGTTCCAGAACCCACGGGCCTATAACCTTTGGGACACCATTTGATGCTGGAGTCCTGTAAAAGCAGCATGAAAATAGTCCTCATGCGCAGAAAATACATAGCTTATGTAAAGTATGTTCAAAATACATTGTACAATACATTAGACAACTGATGAAAAGGAAAGGTTTAGTCTTATACCTTTTGAATTCACCAGATCTGTACAGCATAACCTATGTGCCTTCTAACTTAGCCCCGTCAATAAATGCACATAGTTAAATTCGTTCTTATTGGTCATAATGGATAGAATTCAACTTAAAACTTAGTTTAGGCCCATATATCCCAGTTTTTGTAAAGATAATATACGAATTGAGATAGATTATCAGCTGATTAATATATATATATATATATATATATATATATATTATATATATATATATATATATATATATACAAAAATATATATTACTTTAATAGATCAGAAGATCAATAAAATAGTATTCGCTTTGAGGATACGCGGCAAAATAGTCCTCTTAGTAGTATATAATGTAATATGTGTAAATATTTTAAACCAACAAAATTGTAAGTCGGTAATGGCCGAGTATAATAATAGTAATAACAACTACAGTTTCCAGACAGTAGAATGGGAAACGTGTCTGATGCCACCACTTAGTGCAGCAGATGACGACATTCATGTCACAGTTACTCCAGTTTATGTGTTTCATTCCTGCTTCTCTCTATTTTCTTGGATTTCTGTATCAACCCACAATATTTCGTGTTATAATTGGTGTACATTGTTAAAATTCGTATGTGTATAATAAATCGTACACAAACAGGCACAAAGTTATATAAAGCATTAATAACGACAAGTTATAAAAGGTACTCACTCCACCGGGACTACCATCTGGATTTCTCACATGTCGGGCGAGGTTGTTACTTTTACAACCGCTGACGCTGATATACCACTCCTTGTAATTATTTTATATTTGAAAATTTTTGTCACACATTACTTTTTTAAAACTAAGCCAACATATTGAGTAAAGGACAAAACGCCCAGTCTTTTAATATGCATTGAATTTATAAACGTAGTACTGGCCCAATTTAATATCAGTAATATTTTATGAACACAAAAGTAACACCAAATTGGAATATGCTATCTCACCCCGAGAAACAATATTTAGTCACCTGTACACACACACACACACACACATATATATATATATATATATATGTATATACTCGCCTTCGGCTCGCTGGGGGCTACGCCACCCAGGCCCCCAAAGTATACGCTTGCAAATTCGGGGATAAGCGGAATTCGGTGACTGGTTAAGTCCGGACATTAAGTAAATGACAAGGGATTTAAAAATTGACCTTTTTCATAGATTTTTTTCCGGATTCGTAAAAACTTTTGACTTTAAGGGCAATTTTGCGGTTAAACCGTTAGAGATACGACAAAAAGTGACTGGACCTTTCTTGTTGGAAATTTAATTTTGTCTTTCGATTGTGCCCTCAGATCTGATCTACGACCTATGGTTTTAGCCAGAAATGAGCTCGGAGAAAAGTCTGCACGGGTCAGCTATCTTGAATTGTTTAGTATAAACATAATAAAAACCGACCTCAAGGCAGTATTTTAAGTCGAACAGGGGGTTTAATATCACCAGGAACTATCTAGTCAAGGCGAGAAATTCCCTGGGTGGGTGATTAATGTTAAGGAGGTTAAGACAAGAGGGGGTTTAATTTCGTCAGGATATTGTCTGGTCATATGAACAAATTCCCAGGGGGGGTTAACGTTACCGGGGGATAAGTCTCCAAGGGGTTATCTGGTCATACCAGGATCTTCCCAGGGGGGGGGGTTAAGAGATTTGGTGACTGGTAAAATTCGGACATGAGGTCATGGCAGGAAATTCCTGGGGGGGTTTAATGTTTACCAGGGGGGTTAACACATCAGGGGGTTGCAATGTACAGGAGGTTATCAGTCATACCAGGAAATCCCTCGGGGGGGGGTTAATATTACCGGGGGTTAATGACACACTTGGGCCCTTTTTTTAGAGGGTATTGTGTCTGTGAACATAATAAATATTCCTCTGTCCCTATCTACTATTGTACGCACTTAGCTAAACGCTACAGGGTTCCAACTCCCGAAGTCACCTCTGAACCTTTTGCTGTAGTATCACAAGTGATTTTCACTAAATCTCCCGTTTTAAAATTTGTTTTGAGGTATACAGCACCAGAACTCGTTCTAGCCGACGTTAATCAAGCCGGTACGGGACCCGGAATGTAACAATTTTATAGGGCGAAAAATGTCCAATATTATTTCACTTAATCGCGTTATTGCGGAGTCAAAACTAAGGGAAATATAGTTAAGAAAAGTCCACTGGGACCTTTTTTGGTGGTAGGTCCATCTTTATATGTTCCTAATAATAAAACGTGTAGTCTTATTTTGAACTCTTTCCGAACTCAATGTGGTTTTACGCCGCTAATCTGACCCCCAAAAAACAAAAGCTTTCGCGTAAAAGTTACAACAAAAATTTGTACATAGATCACGTTTTATTCTTTTTTTTTTTTGTTCGGCCAAACACACACAATCAGAGATACGGGCCCAAAAGTATTATCTGGTGGACCTTTTCTGTAGATCGCGCCAAATTGTCTGGCTATATTTGATGGGTCAATCAGGAGGATTTTCTTGGAGCTAAGCGAGACCACAACGGTTCGGGCCGCTAATCGGGGCACTTGACATACATTATTATTTATTCGAAAAAATCTCTGGAACTTTTGCAAATTGTTCAGAAGCGGTTTTTTTTGGTCGCTTTTTAAAAAACCATGGAAGATAAGAGCAAAAAGTGTCATTAGGAACACTATTTTTGTAGTTTCACATTCATTTCCTGACCATTGATATTTCTCCGTCAGATCCGAGCTAGCTACCAACGGTTTCTCGCCCAGCTATTCGGGCCGTTACAAAAAAATCTGTGACCTGGCAGGGGTGAAACGAATGCGCTGATATCTATTTATGTCTGGAGGAATTTTTTTGAGGTGGTTTGAAAATGAAAACAGAAATTCTCAACGTTTTTCGGGATTTTCCTGGTGGATTACATCGTGGAGACCCAGCTTATCTGTGTACCTCAATAATTTCAAGGTCTCTAACATCAATCTGGAAAGTAGGTTTACGAATTAGTACAATATCCGGTGCCCAGTGAGAGTTGGATGTCCAAGTCAGTCAGATCAGTTACACATGCGGTTTGTAATATATATTTAGATACTTCGCCATATCGGACGTTCGCTGGGGGCTACGAGCCCGACCCAGGACCACACCAATATGTAAAAAACGCATACTTATGCCACAAAATTCGGGTGGATGAAGCGGAAATTTCACGGTGGACTGGTTACAGTCCGGACATTAAGTAAATGACAAGGGATTTCAAAAAATTGACCTTTTATTCAATAAGAGTTTTTTTGTCCGGACTTCGATAAAAACATTTTTGACTGTCGTTGAGTGGCATTTTTAAGCGGTTAAACCGTTAGAGATACCGACAAAACAAGTGAACTGAGACCTTTCCCTTGTTGGAAATTTAATTTTAAGGAAGACAAGAAGAGAATTTATGGTAATCTAAAGTCAGAAAATTAATGTTTTTTATATCGTAGAGTTTAATTATCTCTAGATTTACCCTCAAACTTTTGGACTTTGAGAGCGGTTGTTGGGCGGCTTTTAAAAACCGTTAGAGAACGGCGAACCCAAAAGTGGACCTGGCGATACGCTTTTCTTGTTCGGAAATTTAATTATTATTTATGATGCGATTCTGTCTGTGTCCTATTTTAAGAGCTACGAACGTCCCTGGTTGTTAGCCATGAGTACGGAGTGACTGTGGAGAGCAAGAGGAACGCTGCCAACTGGTGCAGCTATATGTGATATTGTTTGTAGTGATAAAGTATAAGGACAAAAACCCAACCCATGCAGGTCATTATTTTTATAGTTTGGTTTAGGAGGGGTTTAATTTGCTCAGAGGTTTATTCTTGAGTCATGACCAGTGAATTTTACCCGGGGGGGGGGAATTAATGTTAAAGGGGTTAAGACATCAGGGGGTTTAATTTAGTTAGGATATTTTCTGGTCATATGAATAAATTCCCGGGGGGGTGTAATGTTACAAGGGGTTAATGACACACGTGGGGCCTAATTTAGAGGGTTGTTGTGTCTTTGAACATAGTAAAAAACACTCTGTCCCTATCTACTATTGAAACTTCACTAACGCTCAGCCAACTCCCGACGTGGGGGGGGGTTTTAGTCACTCGTTAACGTAGTAATACAAGGTCAAGCTGGAACCAGCATGAAGCGCAATAATTAAAGTTGAAAAATTTAAAACACCTAAAAGTAACGAACGAAGAATTTGTCATTTAGAGCATTTATCAGGCTTACGGAAAGATAAACGATAGAAAGCTGCTGAATCATTTTTTTTAGATCATATGAATAGCTTAGTTACAAAAAATTTTACATTTAAGCTAGGGCTAACGGTTCGGCCAATATCGAGCCCAGAAGTTAAGTTTTTTATAATGAAACACCTACCCCAAGTCAGCATTTAATGAAAATTGCTTAGGGGTATAATTTTCTCAGGAGTGTATATAGTCATGCCAGGAAATTCCCTAGGGGGGGTTTAATGTTACCGGGGGTTAAGTCATCAGGGGGTTTGATTTTACTCAGAAGAGCATCTGGTCATACCTGGTAATTCCGGGGGGTTTAATGTTAAGATACGTGGGCACGCTTTTGGAGGGTGTTTGTTCTGTAAACATTCAGGAGTTAATCTAGTCATGCCAGGAAATTCCCAGGGGTGATAATGTTACCGGGGGTTAAGACATCAGTGGGTTTAATTTCCTCAGGAGGTTATGTGGTCAAACAAGAAAATTTTAAAGGGGGGTTTAGTGTTACCGGGGGTTAAGGACAACAGAGGGTTTAATTTTAATCAGGTGGTTTTTCCTGTGGTCAGACGAGAAAATTTCAGGGGGGGTTAGTGTTACTCGGGGGTGAAGACAACAGGGGGTTTAGTTTACCCTGGAGGTTATACTGGTCATAACAGGAAATTTTCCGGGGGGGATAATGTTACCTGGGGTTAATGAACACATGGGCCTATTTTAAAAAGATGTTGTGTCTTGTGAAACATAGTAAAAATTCACTTTATCCCTATCTACTATTGACTGCTTAGCTAACGTTCAGAGCCAATTTCTAATGTAGGGTATATTCACTCGTTAACTGGATTGGCGGTATTCAGGGAAAGTTTTATTGTCCGTGCATTAGATTAGAGATCTTGGAGTTAAAAGAATACCTATTGTATCGAATTATCCAGATTTAAAACCAAAGTTTTGAATTAAATGGCATTTTGCGGCTAAAACCGTTAGAGATACAAGAAAATGTGACTGGACCTTTCTTGTCGAAAATTTAATTTTCTCTTTCGATTATGCCATCAGATTTAAGGCTGACGACCTATAATTTAGGCAGTACAGAGCTTAGGACAAAAGACTGCACTGGGCAGTTTAAAAATATCACGTAAAACTTAAAAATCAATACTTTAAAAAACGCGTAAATGCGGCCAAACCGTTGGGGGATAGGGCAAAATGTTACTGAACATTTTTTTGTAGATCACGCATTTTCATAAATCCTTTTAAAAATTTTTTTTGAGCTACGACCAACAGTTTAGCCGCTATCGAGCCCGAAAGGTAAATTTTTTAGGCGAAAATTTCCAAATACTTTAATTTAATCGCGTTTTGCGGCCTAACCAATGGATATAGAGTAAAAAGTTACTGGCACATTTTTGTAGATCACCTCATTTCCTAACTCCAACGTTTGTCTTATTTCGACCTCAGACCAATGGTTTCGCCGCTATCGAGCCCGAAAACAAAAGTTTCACGTAAAAATAACAAAAAAAAAAAATTGCACATAATCACGTTTTTTTTTTTCGGCCGAACCACTGGAGATAGAGCAAAAAGTCACTGGACCCTTTTATGTAGATCGCGCAATTTTTGCTAATTTGATGGGTCAATCAGATTTGAGCTACGACCTACCGTTCGGGCCACTATCAGGCTCGAAACTTTATTTTAAGCAAAAAAATCTCTGGAAATGTCAAACATTCCCGCGTTTTGTCGCTTAACCACACGAGATAGGACAAAAAGTCACTGGACCTTTTTTGTAGTTCACTTCATTCCTGACTAACGATTTTTCGTCAGATCGAAGCTAGCTCCAACGGTTCGCCCGCTATCGGGCTTACAAGAAAGGCCTGCAAGGGTAAAGAATGCGCGATTTTTCGGGAATTTTTTTTAGGGGTTTAAAAGTAAAAAAGTCCGGTTATTTTCAGACTTTTCCTGTTGGTTAGACGGCAAAAGGTACCCGCGTGCCAAATTTCAAGTTTCCAGCACTTCTAGAACTATGTTAGAATTTGTATCTATACATCAGTGAGTCAGTTACACATGCGGCTGTATATATTATAGGATAGGATAACCGTTAGAGATACAAGAAAATGTGACTGGACCTTTCTTGTCGAAAATTTAATTTTCTCTTTCGATTATGCCATCAGATTTAAGCTACGACCTATAATTTAGGCAGTACAGAGCTTAGGACAAAAGACTGCACTGGGCAGTTTAAAAATATCACGTAAAACTTAAAAATCAATACTTAAAACGCGTAATGCGGCCAAACCGTTGGGGATAGGGCAAAATGTTACTGAACATTTTTTGTAGATCACGCATTTTCATAAATCCTTTTAAAAATTTTTTTTGAGCTACGACCAACAGTTTAGCCGCTATCGAGCCCGAAAGGTAAATTTTTAGGCGAAAATTTCCAAATACTTTAATTTAATCGCGTTTTTGCGGCCTAACCAATGGATATAGAGTAAAAAGTTACTGGCACATTTTTGTAGATCACCTCATTTCCTAACTCCAACGTTTTGTCTTATTTCGACCTCAGACCAATGGTTTCGCCGCTATCGAGCCCGAAAACAAAAGTTTCACGTAAAAATAACAAAAAAATTGCACATAATCACGTTTTTCGGCCGAACCACTGGAGATAGAGCAAAAAGTCACTGGACCTTTTATGTAGATCGCGCAATTTGCTAATTTGATGGGTCAATCAGATTTGAGCTACGACCTACCGTTCGGCCACTATCAGGCTCGAAACTTTATTTTAAGCAAAAAAATCTCTGGAATGTCAAACATTCCCGCGTTTTGTCGCTTAACCACACGAGATAGGACAAAAAGTCACTGGACCTTTTTTGTAGTTCACTTCATTCCTGACTAACGATTTTTTCGTCAGATCGAAGCTAGCTCCAACGGTTCGCCCGCTATCGGGCTTACAAGAAAGGCCTGCAAGGGTAAAGAATGCGCGATTTTTTCGGGAATTTTTTTTTAGGGGTTTAAAAGTAAAAAAGTCCGGTTTTCAGACTTTTCCTGTTTGGTTAGACGGCAAAAGGTACCCGCGTGCCAAATTTCAAGTTTCCAGCACTTCTAGAACTATGTTAGAATTTGTATCTATACATCAGTGAGTCAGTTACACATGCGGCTGTATATATTATAGGATAGGATAACCGTTAGAGATACAAGAAAATGTGACTGGACCTTTCTTGTCGAAAATTTAATTTTCTCTTTCGATTATGCCATCAGATTTAAGCTACGACCTATAATTTAGGCAGTACAGAGCTTAGGACAAAAGACTGCACTGGGCAGTTTAAAAATATCACGTAAAACTTAAAAATCAATACTTAAAACGCGTAATGCGGCCAAACCGTTGGGGATAGGGCAAAATGTTACTGAACATTTTTTGTAGATCACGCATTTTCATAAATCCTTTTAAAAATTTTTTTTGAGCTACGACCAACAGTTTAGCCGCTATCGAGCCCGAAAGGTAAATTTTTAGGCGAAAATTTCCAAATACTTTAATTTAATCGCGTTTTTGCGGCCTAACCAATGGATATAGAGTAAAAAGTTACTGGCACATTTTTTGTAGATCACCTCTCATTTCCTAACTCCAACGTTTGTCTTATTTCGACCTCAGACCAATGGTTTCGCCGCTATCGAGCCCGAAAAACAAAAGTTTCACGTAAAAATAACAAAAAAATTGCACATAATCACGTTTTTCGGCCGAACCACTGGAGATAGAGCAAAAAGTCACTGGACCTTTTATGTAGATCGCGCAATTTGCTAATTTGATGGGTCAATCAGATTTGAGCTACGACGACCTACCGTTCGGCCACTATCAGGCTCGAAACTTTATTTTAAGCAAAAAAATCTCTGGAATGTCAAACATTCCCGCGTTTTGTCGCTTAACCACACGAGATAGGACAAAAAGTCACTGGACCTTTTTTGTAGTTCACTTCATTCCTGACTAACGATTTTTCGTCAGATCGAAGCTAGCTCCAACGGTTCGCCGCTATCGGGCTTACAAGAAAGGCCTGCAAGGGTAAAGAATGCGCGATTTTTCGGGAATTTTTTTTAGGGGTTTTAAAAGTAAAAAAGTCCGGTTTTCAGACTTTTCCTGTTTGGTTAGACGGCAAAAGGTACCTCGCGTGCCAAATTTCAAGTTTCCAGCACTTCTAGAACTATGTTAGAATTTGTATCTATACATCAGTGAGTCAGTTACACATGCGGCTGTATATATTATAGGATAGGATAACCGTTAGAGATACAAGAAAATGTGACTGGACCTTTCTTGTCGAAAATTTAATTTTCTCTTTCGATTATGCCATCAGATTTAAGCTACGACCTATAATTTAGGCAGTACAGAGCTTAGGACAAAAAGGACTGCACTGGGCAGTTTAAAAATATCACGTAAAACTTAAAAATCAATACTTAAAACGCGTAATGCGGCCAAACCGTTGGGGATAGGGCAAAATGTTACTGAACATTTTTTTGTAGATCACGCATTTTCATAAATCCTTTTAAAAAAATTTTTTTTGAGCTACGACCAACAGTTTTAGCCGCTATCGAGCCCGAAAGGTAAATTTTTAGGCGAAAATTTCCAAATACTTTAATTTAATCGCGTTTTGCGGCCTAACCAATGGATATAGAGTAAAAAGTTACTGGCACATTTTTGTAGATCACCTCATTTCCTAACTCCAACGTTTGTCTTATTTCGACCTCAGACCAATGGTTTCGCCGCTATCGAGCCCGAAAACAAAAGTTTTCACGTAAAAATAACAAAAAAATTGCACATAATCACGTTTTTTTCGGCCGAAACCACTGGAGATAGAGCAAAAAGTCACTGGACCTTTTATGTAGATCGCGCAATTTGGCTAATTTGATGGGTCAATCAGATTTGAGCTACGACCTACCGTTCGGCCACTATCAGGCTCGAAACTTTATTTTAAGCAAAAAAATCTCTGGAATTGGTCAAACATTCCCCGCGTTTTGTCGCTTAACCACACGAGATAGGGACAAAAAGTCACTGGACCTTTTTTGTAGTTCACTTCATTCCTGACTAACGATTTTTCGTCAGATCGAAGCAAGCAGCTCCAACGGTTCGCCCGCTATCGGGCTTACAAGAAAGGCCTGCAAGGGTAAAGAAATGCGCGATTTTTCGGGAATTTTTTTTTAGGGGTTTTAAAAGTTAAAAAAGTCCGGTTTTCAAGACTTTTCCTGTTGGTTAGACGGCAAAAGGTACCCGCGTGCCAAATTTTCAAGTTTCCAGCACTTCTAGAACTATGTTAGAATCTAATATACTATACAGCCGCATGTGAAACTGACTCACTCTCACTGACTGATTGATATATAGATACAAATTCTAACATACTTCTAGAAGTGCTTGGAAACTTGAAATTTGGCATGCAGGTACCTTTCACAATATGACCCGGAGGAAAAGTCTGAAAACCGGACTTTTTTACTTCTAAACCCCTCAAAAAAATTCCCGAAAAATCGCGCATTCTTTACCCCTGCAGGCATTTCTTGTAAGCCCGCTAGCGGGCGAACCGTTAGAGCTAGCTTCGATCTGACCAAAAAATTCATGGTCAGGAATGAAAGTGAACTACAAAAATAGGTCCAGTGACTTTTTGCTCTATCTTCCATGGTTTAAGCGGCAAAACGCTCGAATATTTGACATTCCAGAGATTTTTTTTGCTTAAAATAAAAGTTTTCGAGCCTGATAGTGGCCGAACGGTAGGTCGTAGCTCAAATCTGATTGACCCATCAAATTAGCAAATTGCGCGATCTACAGAAAAAGTTCCAGTAACGTTTTTGCTCTACCTCCAGTGGTTCGGCCGAAATAAAACGTGATTTATGTGCAATTTTTTTGTAATTTTTTACGTGAAACTTTTGTTTTCGGGCTCTATAGCGGCGAAACCATTGGTCGGAGGTCGAAATGAGACAAATGTTGTAGTTAGGAAATGAGGTAATCTACAAAAATGTGCCAGTAAACTCTTTACTCTATTTTCATTAGTTTGACCGCAAAACGCGATTAAGTGAAAATATTTGGACATTTTTCGCCTAAAAAATTTACATTCCGGGCTTGATAGCGGCTAAACGGTTGGTCGTAGCTCAAAACAAATTTTTGAACGAGATTTTAGAAAATCACGTGATCTATAAAAGAAGGTCAGTAACATTTTGCCCTATCCTCAACGGTTTGGCCGCATATAACGCGTTTTTAAAAAGTTTTGATTTTTTTGAGTTTTACGTGAGATTTTGTTTTCTGGGCTCTATTTCAGACAAAATCTCAGTTTCTAGCCCAGATTAAAAATTTGATTTTAATACAAAAATAATGCGATCTACACCAAAGGTCAAGTGATCTTTTTCTCTATCTTTCCATAATTTAGCCGTAATTTTAAAACGTGGATTATATTGTAAATTTCACATTAAAAACTTACATTTCGTGCTCGATAGTGGCCGAACCGTTGGTCCTAGCTTAAATGTAAAACTTTTTGTAAGTAGCTATTCATAGGATCTACAAAAAAAGGTCCAGTAGCTTTCTGTCGTTTATCTTCCCGTAAGGCTGATAAATGCTATAAATGGCTAATTCTTTGTCGTCAATTTTAGGTGTTTTAAATTTTTGCAACTATAATTAGTGCGATTCATGCTGGTTCCAGATTGGGACTTGTATTACTCTCGTTAACGAGTGTGACTATAACCCCCCCCTCCACATCGGGAGTTGGCTGAGCGTTTAGTTGAAGCTTCAATAGTAGATAGGGACAGAGTGTGCTTTTTAAAATGAAATAGTGATTCCTTATCAACACTCTGGTATGGAATGAAAAGTTTCCGAAGTAAATATAAACCACCTGATCAACGTTTTATTTTGATAAAAATTTACTGTACACATATTCTCGTAGCACAGACACACATTTCCCAGAAAAGTACCACGCGTTCTTATAACCCCCCGATAACATTAACCCCCCCTCCCAGGAGATTTCCTGGTTGACGAACTCCTGATTAAATCAAACCCCCTGATCAACTTAATAATCTGATAAAGGCAGTTTTTTAATTTAATTTACACTAAATCTGTTTACACAAACAGCTGACCGGTGCAGACTTTTATCCCAAGCGTTTCTACCGACTAAAAACCATAGGTCGTAGATCAAATCTGAGGTCACAATCGAAAGACAAAATTAAATTTCCGACAAGAAAGGTCCAGTCACTTTATGTCGTATCTCTTTACGGTTAAGCCGTAAAATGCTCTTTAAATCAAAACTTTGGTTAAAATTAAACCACCCTACTTTCGTAAACGAATTGACTAGTATACGTCTACTGGAGCACATCGTAAATTGGCTGAGCGTTAGCGAAGGTAACATTAAACCCCCCTGGAATTTCCTTGTATGACCATATAACCTCCTGAGTAAATTAAACCCCCCGATGTTGTGTTAACCACCCTGGTAACATATAACCCCCCCCTAGGTAATTTCCTGGCATGACCTCATGTCCGAATTCTAACAATCACCAAATCTCTTAACCCCCCTTGGGAAGTTCCTGGTATAACCAGATAACCCCCTGATGTCTTAACCCCCAGTAACATTAAACCCCCCCAGGGAATTTCCTGGCATGACCTCATGTCCGAATTTTAACAATCACCAAATCTTTCTTATCCCCGAATTTGGCAAGCGTGAATTTAACCGCTCATCCCCGAATTTGCAAGCGAACATCATGGGGGCCTGGGGGCGTAGCCCCCAGCGAGCCGAAGGGCGAGTTTGTATCTATTCATCAGTGAGAGTCAGTTACACATGCGGCTGTATATATTATAGGATAGGATAACCGTTAGAGATACAAGAAAATGTGAACTGGACCTTTCTTGTCGAAAATTTTAATTTTCTCTTTCGATTATGCCATCAGATTTAAGCTACGACCTATAATTTAGGCCAGTACAGAGCTTAGGACAAAAGACTTGCACTGGGCAGTTTAAAAATATCACGTAAAAATACTTAAAAAAAATCAATACTTAAAACGCGTAATGCGGCCAAACCGTTGGGGATAGGGCAAAATGATTACTGAACATTTTTTGTAGATCACGCATTTTCATAAATCCTTTTAAAAAATTTTTTTTGAGCTACGACCGACAGTTTAGCCGCTATCGAGCCCGAAAGGTAAATTTTTAGGCGAAAATTTCCAAATACTTTAATTTAATCGCGTTTTGCGGCCTAACCAATGGATATAGAGTAAAAAGTTACTGGCACATTTTTGTAGATCACCTCATTTCCTAACTCCAACGTTTGTCTTATTTCGACCTCAGACCAATGGTTTCGCCGCTATCGAGCCCGAAAACAAAAGTTTCACGTAAAAATAACAAAAAAATTGCACATAATCCACGTTTTTCGGCCGAACCACTGGAGATAGAGCAAAAAGTCACTGGACCTTTTATGTAGATCGCGCAATTTGCTAATTTGATGGGTCAATCAGATTTGAGCTACGACCTACCGTTCGGCCCACTATCAGGCTCGAAAACCTTTATTTTAAAGCAAAAAAATCTCTGGAATGTCAAACATTCCCGCGTTTTTGTCGCTTAACCACACGAGATAGGACAAAAAGTCACTGGACCTTTTTTGTAGTTCACTTCATTCCTGTACTAACGATTTTTCGTCAGATCGAAGCTAAGCTCCAACGGTTCGCCCGCTATTCGGGCTTTACAAGAAAGGCCTGCAAGGGTAACAGAATGCGCGATTTTTTCGGGAATTTTTTTTAGGGGTTTAAAAGTAAAAAAGTCCGGTTTTCAGACTTTTCCTGTTTGTTAGACGGCAAAAGGTACCCGCGTGCCCAAAATTTCAAGTTTCCAGCACTTCTAGAACTATGTTAGAAT
Organism: Homalodisca vitripennis; assembly: GCF_021130785.1. Taxonomy (NCBI): domain Eukaryota; kingdom Metazoa; phylum Arthropoda; class Insecta; order Hemiptera; family Cicadellidae; genus Homalodisca; species Homalodisca vitripennis. Next base: position 19,804 of record NW_025783496.1, read on the forward strand.
TTGTATCTATACATCAGTGAGTCAGTTACACATGCGGCTGTATATATTATAGGACTCGCCTTCGGCTCGCTGGGGGCTACGCCCCCAGGCCCCCATGATGGTACGCTTGCAAAATTCGGGGATAAGAGAGATTTGTTGGTTTTTTTAAAATTCCGACGTGAGGCATACCGGGAAATTCCCTAGGGGGGTTTAATGTTACCAGGAGGTTTAATTTACTCAGGAGGTTATCTGGTCATTCCAGGAAATTCCCGGGGGTGGTTAAAAGGATTCAGGTGTTTGGTAAATGTGATGTACGTTTGCAAATTTGGGGATAAGAGAGATATTTGGTGGTTGTTAAAATTCGCACATGAGATCATGCCAGGAAAATTCCTTAGGGGGGGGGGTGTTAACGTTACCGGGGGATAAGACACCAGGGGGGTTATCTGGTTCATACCAGGAACTTCCCAGGGGGGGGTAAGAGATTTGGTGACTGGTAAAATTTGGACATGAGGTCATGCCCAGAAAATTCCCTGGGGGGGGTTTGTTGTAACATTACCGGGGGTTAAGACATCAGGGGGTTATCTGGTCATACCAGGAACTTCCCAAGGGGGGGTTAAGGGATTTGGTGATTGGTAAAATTCGAACATGTGGTCATGCCATGAAATTCCCTAGGGGGGTTTAATGTTACTGGGGGTTAAGACATCAGGGGGTTTAATTTAGTCTGGATATTGTCTGGTCATACGAGGAAATTCCCGGGGTGGGTTAATGTTACAAGGGGTTAATGACACACGTTGGCCTATTTTTAGAGAGTGTTGTGTATGTGAACATAATAAAAAACAATCTGTCCCTATCTACTATTGAAGCATCACTAAACGCTCAGCCAACTCCCGATGTGGAGGGGGATTTTAGTCACTCGTTAGCGTAGCGTAGTAATACAAGGTTAATGTGGAACCAGCATGAATCGCACTAATTATAGTTGCAAAATTTAAAACACCTTAAAGTGACGACAAAGAATTAGCCATTTATAGCATTTATTAGGCTTACGGGAAAGATAAACGATAGAAAGCTTCTGGGCCCTTTTTTGTAGATCCTATCAATAGCTACTTACTAAAAGTTTTACATTTTAAGCTAGGGCCAACGGTTCGGCCACTATCGAGCACGAAAAGTAAGTTTTTAAGTGAGATTTTTCAATATAATCACGTTTTACGGCTAAATCATGGGAAGATAGAGTAAAAAGTCACTGGACCTTTTGTGTACATCGCATTATTTTGTATATTAAAATCAAATTTTAAATCTGGGTTAGAATTAAGAGATTTTGTCTGAAATAGAGCTCAGAAAACAAAATCTCACGTAAAACTCAAAAAATCAAAACTTTAAAACGCGTTATGCGGCCAAACCGTTGATGATAGGGCAAAATGTTACTGAACTTTTTTTGTGGATCACGTGATTTCCTAAATCCCAATTGCGAATTTGTTTTTGAGCTACGACCAACCGTTTAGCCGCTATCAAGCCCGGAATGTAAATTTGTAGGCGAAAATTACCAAATATTTTCACGTAATCGCGTTTTGCGGTCAAACTAATGGAGATATAGTAAAAAGTCACTTAACATTTTTTTTAGATCATACAATTTCCTAAATCTAACCTTTGTTTTATTTTGACCTCCGACCAATTGTTTCGCCGCTATTGACCCCAAAAACAAAGTTTTCACGTGAAAATTACAAAAAAGTTGCACATAATCACGTTTTTTTCGGCCAAACCAATGGAGATAGAGCAAAAAGTCACTGGACCTTTTCTGTAAATCGCGCAATTTTCTAATTTAATAGGTTAATCAGATTTGAGCTCACGACCAACGGATCGGCCGCTATCAGTCTTGAAACATTATTTTTTTTTATCTAAAAAATCTCTGGAATGTCAAATATTCGAGCGTTTTGTCGCTTAACCATGGAAGATAGAGCAAAAAGTCACTGGACCTTTTTTTGTAGTTCACTTCATTCCTGATTATGAAATTTTCGTCAGATCTGAGCTAGCTCTAACGGTTCGCCCGCTATCGGGCTTAAAAAAAATGCCTGCAATGGGTGAAAAATGCGCGAATTTTCCTCGAATTTTTTTTAGGGGTTTCAGAAGTAAAAAAAGTCCGGTTTTCAGACTTTTTCCTCCGGGTCATATTGCAAAAAGGTACCTGCATGCCAAATTTCAAGTTTCCAGCACTTTCTAGAACTATGTTAGAATTTGTATCTATATATCAGTGAGTCAGTCAGTCAGTTTCACATGCGGCTGTATAGTATATTAGACTCGCCTTCGGCTCGCTGGGGGCTACGCCCCCAGGCCCCCATTTGGGTGTTGGCCAATTTCGGGGATAAGCGGAATTCAGTGTCGGGTTATATCTGAGAATTATACTAGGGTCTGGGAGTTTAAATTAGGCCTAATTTATTGAAATTTTTATTTATTAATCAAATTTGTGACTTTGATGGCATTTTACAGCTTAACCGTTAGAGATACGAGAAAAAAGTAACTGGACCTTTCCTGTCGGAAATGTAATTTTATCTTTCGATTCCGACCTCAGATTTGATTTACGAGCTCTTGTTTAGGTGTTACAGAGCGTGGTAGAAAAGTCTGCACCGGTCAAACTATTGTAAATTGCTTAGTGTAAATATAATAAAAAAAAACCTACCATAAGTCAGTATTTTTAAGTTTTTTTAGAGGGTTTAATTTGCTTGGAGTGTATATAGTCATGCCAGGAAATTCCCCGGAGGGGGGGGGTTAATGTTACCGGCAGTTAGGACATAAGGGGGTTTAATTTACTCATGAGGTTATCTGGTCATACCATAAAATTCCAGGAGGGGTTAATGTTACCTAGGGTTAAGACATCAGGGGTTTACTTTACTCAGGGGGTTATCTGGTCACAGAAGAAAATTTCGTGGGGGGTTTATGTTACCGGGGGTTAAGACATCAGGGGGTTTAATTTACTCAGGAGATTATCTGGTCAGACCAGAAAATTACGGGGGGGTTTTAATGTTAAGCTACGCCCCCATGCTGTACGCTTGCAAATTCGGGGATAAGAGGGATTTGGTGATTGGTAAAATTTGGACATGAGGACATGCCAGGAAATTCCCTGGGGGGGTTTAACGTTACCGGGGGTTAAGGTATCAGGGGGTTTAATTTACTCAGGAGATTATCTGGTCAGACCAGAAAATTACGGGGGGGTTTTAATGTTACCGGGGGTTAATGATACACGTGGGCCTCTTTTAGAGTGTGTTGTGTCTGTGAACATAATTATAATTCACTCTGTCCTTATCTTCTTTTGACGCTTCACTAACGCTCAGCCCAATTCGCGATGTGGGCTAGAAGATGTATACTAGTCATTCGTTCATATAGTAATACAAACTCAATCAGGAACCGGGATGAATTGCACAACATTCTTGGTCTTTATCAGATTATTAAGTTGATTCAGGGGGTTTCATTTACTCAGGAGTAATTCCCGGGAGGGGGGGTTAGTGCTATTGGGGCTTATCAGAATACGTGGTTTTTTCTCCTGGGAAAAAAATTGTCTAGTTATCGGAAATGTAAATTTTTAAGTTGCAAACCAATGGTTCGACCGCTACCGCCTCCAGAAACAGAAAATCTTGTGTACAAATTACTAAATATTTGCATATAAATGCGTTTTGCTGCAGCCAAAAGTTGACGATAGGGCTAAAATTCAATGATGCCTTTTTGAAGATCACGGTGATTTCCTAATTCCCATTAATACATCTATTTTGGGCTACGATCAATGGTTTGGCCGCAATCGTGCCCGGAGTCTAAAAATTTCACGAGAAAATTACACAAATTTTGGCACATAATCACATTTTTGCGACTGAACTAATAGAGATAGGGCCAAAAGTCACTGGACATTTTTTGTAGATCAAGTAATTTTATAAATTGCACCTTTGTTTTTGTTTTGAGGTATGGCCAACCGTTTGGCCGTTATCGGGCCCCGAAATCTAATTTTGCACGTGGAAATTACATAAATTTTGCACATAATCGCGTATTGCGGTCATACCGATGAAGATACGGCAAAAAAGTCACTGGACCTTTTCTGTAGATCACGTAATTTGCTAATTTGATGGGTCAATCAGATTTGAGCTACGACCTACCGTTCGGCCGCTATCGGGCTCGAAACTTTAATTTAAGCGAAAAAAAATCTCTGGAATGTCAAATGTTCGAGCGTTTTGTCGCTTAACCATGGAAGATAGAGCAAAAAAGTCACTGGACCTTTTTTTGTAGTTCACTCCATTCCTGACCATGAAGTTTTTTCGTCAGATCCGAGCTAGCTCGAACGGTTCGCCCGCTATCGGGTTTACAAAAAAGGCCTGCAGGGGTAAAGAATGTGCGATTTTTTTGGGAATTTTTTTGAGGGGCTTAAAAGTAAAAAAGTCCGGTTTTCAGGACTTTTCCTCTGGGTTATATTGCGAAAGGTACCTGCATGCCAAATTTCAAGTTTCCAGCACTTCTAGAACTATGTTAGAATTTGTATATATCTGTCAGTCAGTGAGTGAGTCAGTCAGTTACACATGCGGCTGTATATTATATGGGACTCGCCTTCGGCTCGCTGGGGGCTACGCCCCCAGGCCCCCTTTTGGGTGTTTGCCAAATTCGGGGATAAGAGTGGTTTATTTATAGGTAAAATTCGGACATGAGGTCATACAAGGAATTCCCAGGGGGTGGGGTTAAACGTTACCAAGGGTTAAGACATCAGGGGTTATCTGGTCATACTGGGGAACTTCCCAAACGGGCGTTAAGAGATTTGGTGATTGGTAAAAATTCGGACATGAGATCATGCCAGGAAATTCCCTGGGGGGTTTAATATTACCGGGGGAGGGGTTCACACTTCAGGGGGTTTTATGTACTCAGGAGGTTATCTGGTCATACCAGAAAATCCCGGGGGGGTTAATGTTACCGGGGGTTAATGCCACACCACCAGGCCCCCTTTTGGGTTGTTGGCCAAATTCGGGGATAAGCGGAATTTGGAATAGTATTTAGACCTATTTTATTGAATTTTCCAGGTTTAATCAAAGTTTTGACTCCAAGGGCCATTTTGTGGCTTAAACCGTTAGAGATACGTGAAAAGTGACTAGACCTTTCTTGTCGGAAATTTAATTTTTATCTTTCGATTCCGTCGTCAGATTTTAGCTGCGACCTTTGGTTTTAGCCAGGAATGAGCTCGGGAGAAAAGTCTGCACTGGTTCAGCTATCTTGAATTGTTTTAGTATAAACATAATAAAAACCGACCTTGAAGGCAGTATTTTAAGTCGAACAGGGGGTTTAATATCACCAGGAGACTATCTAGTCAAGGCGAGAAAATTCCCGGGGGGGGTGATTAATGTTAAGGGGGTTAAGACATCAGGGGTTTAATTTCGTCAGGAGGTTATCCGGTCATACCAGGAAATCCCCGGGGGGGGGGTGTTAAACGGGGGTTAATTACACAATTTCGGCCTATTTTTTGAGGGTGTTGTGTCTGTGAACATAATAAAAACACTCTGTCCCTATCTACTATTGAAGCTTCCACTAACGCTCAGCCAATTCCCGACGTGGAGGGGGGTTTTAGTCACTCGGTAACGTAGTAATACAAGGTCAATCTGGAACCAGCACGAATCGCACTAATTATAGTTGCAAGATTTAAAACCCCTAAAATTGACGACAAAGAATTTGCCTTCTAGAGCATTAACCAGGCTTACGGAAAGATAAACGACAAATAGCTACTGGATCTTTTTTGTTGATTTCATAAATAGCTAGTTATGAAAAGTTTTACATTTAAGCTACGGCCAACGGTTCGGGCACTATCGAGCCCAAAAATGTAAGGCCCCAGGCCCCCTTTCGGGTATTAGCCAAATTCGGGGATAAGAATGATTTGGTGATAGGTAAAATTCGGACATTATGTCATACCAGGAAATTCCCAGGGGGAGGTTGTAACTTTACCAGGGGTTAAGACATCAGGGGGTTATCTGGTCATACCAGGAACTTCCCAAGGGGGGTTAAGAGATTTGGTTATAGGTAAAATTCAGACATGAGGACATGCCAGAAAATTCCCTGGGGGGGTTGTAACGTTACCGGGAGTTTAAGGCATCAGGGGGTGATCTGGTCATAACAGGAACTTCCCAAAGGGGGTGAAGAGATTTGGTGATTGGTAAAATTCGGACGTGAGGTCATGCCAGGAAATTGCCAGGGGGGGTATAATGTTACCGGGGGAGTTAACACATCAGGAGGTTTAATTTACTCAGGAGGTTATCTGGTCATACCATGAAGTCGCCGGGAGGAGGGTAAATGTTACCGGGGTTAATGACACACGTGTCCCAATTTTACAGGGTTGCTCAGGAGTTAATATAGCCATGCCAGGAAATTCCCAGAGGGTAATGTTACCCGGGGGAAATGTTATGTCCGAAGCTTAAGATTACTGGTTTTGGGAGTGAAAAATTGACCAACTTTATCTACTTTTCCAGATTAATTCAAACTTTTGACTTCAAAGGCATTTTGTGGCTTAACCGTTAGAGATACGACAAAAAGTGACTGGAACTTTTCTTGTCGGAAATTTGATTTTGTCTTTCGATTATGCCATCAGATTTTAAGCTACGACCTATAATTTAGGCAGTACAGAGCTTAGGACAAAAGGCTGCACTGGGGCAGTTTTGGGGTTTAAAAATATCACGTAAAACTTAAAAAATCAATACTTTATAAAACGCGTTATGCAGCCAAACCGTTGAGGATAGGGCAAAATGTTACTGAACATTTTTTGTAGATCACGCAATTTCTTAAATCCTTTTAAAAAATTTGTTTTGAGCTACGACCAACCGTTTTAGCCGCTATCGAGCCCGAAAGGTAAATTTTTAGGCGAAAATTTCCAAAATATTTTCACTTAATCACGTTTTGCGGCCAAACCAATGGAGATAGAGTAAAGAGTTACTGGAACATTTTTGTAGATTAACCTCATTTCCTAACTCCAACGTCTGTCTTATTTCGACCTCCGTCCAATGGTTTCGCCGCTATCGAAACCCGAAAACAAAAGTTTCACGTAAAAATTACAAAACAATTGCACATAATCACGTTTTTTTCGGCCGAACCAACTGGAGATAGAGCAAAAAGTTACTGGACCTTTTCTGTAGATCGCGCAATTTGCTAATTTGATGGGTCAATCAGATTTGAGCTACGACCTACCGTTCGGCCACTATCAGGCTCGAAACTTTATTTTAAGCAAAAAAATCTCTGGAATGTCAAACATTCCCGCGTTTTGTGTCGCTTAACCACACGAGATAGGACAAAAAGGTCACTGGACCTTTTTTGTAGTTCATTTCATTTCTGACTAACGATTTTTCGTCAGATTGAAGCTAGCTCCAACGGTTCACACCGCTATCAGGCTTACAAGAAATGCCTGCAGGGGTAAAGAATGCGCGATTTTTGAGGAATTTTTTTTTAGGGGTTTAAAAGTAAAAAAAGTCCGGTTTTCAGGCAGACTTTTCCTCCGGGTCATATTGTGAAAGGTACCTGCGTGCCAAATTTCAAGTTTCCAGCACTTCTAGAACTATGTTAGAATTTGTATACATATATCAGTCAGTCAGTTTCACATGCGGCTGTATAGTATATTAGATATATATATATATATATATATATATATATATATATATATATATATATATATATATATTGCAATTTGATTAAAAACAGTGCAGTTAGTTAAATTGTAATGGACATAGTTTTTGTTATAGAAAATTAAACATTCAAAACTAAAATCAACATAAATAATACTAACACGCTTCATTACATACATTATGGTGGTTGACATCCAAGATGGAGTGCTATGATCTTTTTAAAATAGAGAATGTCAGGGTTTTAAGGTTTAGAAAATGGATGAAAATAATGAATTAATGGATATCATAAACATTAAATTTGTCTTCAGCCCTTATGTATAATGTTTTTTAAAGTTTGAACATAAGCTTAAGTCGATAGCTGCTTATTTACGGCAAGAAAATCCTGCATCAAAAATCAGGAGAAGCATGCTTCTGTTAAAAATAACTAAGATGGTTTTTTTAACAATTTACACTATTAATATGTTTGTTTCTTTACACACTGATAAATGGTTTTAATAATATTTTACAAAATGTTTAGCTTGATTTTCTATATTAATTCAAAAAGCACAATCCAGTAAACTTTCATCTTGCTTAGTTCTTGCAGACTATTTCAATGGGAGTTTTTTGAGGTCACATTCTGACCACCATTTGTTTTAGGATATTTTCTAACGTAGATGAGTACTTAACTAATCGCTAAAAACCTATAAAACGGTTACTACTTGGGCAATTTACACTGTGTGAATCTAAAAAATTAAAGTCTTTAAATTAAACATAAAAGTTTTGCTGTCATAAACTAATGTTTACACAGAACAGTTCATTACATTTATCAAGCTCTTTAAATAATACTTTACAAGTTAAGAGACTAAGGTGTGACTTTTTCCTACTTAAAAGACAAGTCGGGCGTAGTTTGGAAGCCATCTTCCGCAATAAGGATAGGCTTGTATTCGTACAAGGGCTGTAAGAATGCCCCGTGAACATTTGGTTACTATCAGTTTAATAGTTTTCGTGTGAAAGCAATACAAACAAAGACACACCTACATGTATTATATTATTAAGAGGTGTTCTAATATAATGTTTGAAATCGGCATTGGCACAGGAATCAAACTCGACGTATTTGTGTCCTACTTAACAAACTGTTTCATATCCGGTAAACTTACTGCAGCAATCACAGCTGTTTCATAACCGCCTTACAACTCTGTACCAGGGCAATTTGTGGTGACTCTTATCGGAGAATATACGATATATTGACTTTTGTCGAGTTGGAATCCATTGTGTCTGTAGGAGAGTTCTGTATCTTAATTAAACATCAATGTATAAAAATAAGAGTATCCTATAACATATTGATTTTAAGATATAATTCTAATTAAAAACCATCTCCCAGCATTTAAAAAGACAGTGATAGTACATTTGCTTCAATTTTCTTTGAAATGCTATGCTATAAACGCAACAACAAATTTTACTCAACTTTTATAGGTACAGTTTACAAAATAGCAATCGAAATACTTGTGAGCATTAAAAAAAATTAGTAAAATTAAAATATTTTCAAACGATACAAATCTAATCCAATAATTTGAAATGCAGTGTATTACTTTATAACATTTAAAGCATTACCAAAGCTCCCTATTTTACTATCAATAAATAATGTAATCAGAATGTTATCATGTCATGTCAATAAACTTCAGCGTGATTTGGCGTACTACCTCAGCACTTTAGTGGAACACGTTATCATAAAAGAGGAGAATAGAGTATGGAGACTGAGGATTGACCGCTGAAATTATCAGAATGTAAACATTTCATGTCAATGTACTATGAATGCAGCGTGCTTGAAGTGCCACCACAGCAGAGAAATAGTACGTCAGTAGATGGGGTCTAGTAGTAGCCAGAAGGTATCACTTCAGGCTTGTTGATACCTTCCAGTTGACCGTATCACTGGGCACAGCAAAAAACCGATGTGTCACTTGAATCTGGGTAACCTTATGGGAGTCCAGAAACGGCACATCACTAACCGAAAACTTTTGAGATTATGGAGTCCAAGGTTAATTCGATAGGTCTAGTCTATGCGGAGATGACCGTTGGAGTTGGTGGGGTTCGATCCCTAAGCGTCAGAGGTTCTTGCTATTTTCAAGAAGAGTGTGCCACCCACTGAATGCTTTGACTGGAGAGGCTGGTTTAGAGCTGG
>NW_025783497.1:0-30480 GCF_021130785.1 Homalodisca vitripennis
TAATAGTTTTTCAATGGGTCCTCCTTAGTTTATTAAATTTCTTTTTAAGCCAGGGGTTTAATTTTACCTGATCAACTAATAAGAATTGTGTTAATTGTTAAATGTTGATCTCAAACTGCATATACTTACACAGTACAACAAACATTCCTGAAAACAAGTAGGTATCATTATCTAACTAATATATTCCATACTCGTATAGCCCAAATTCCTAGAGATAAGTCACGGTTATGGGAGGAGTGAGGAGGACAACTTACCAGGGAAATATCTCAATAGTTTTTCCCAGGGGTTACCAAGTACTTTCATTAGGGGTCCTTTTTTTAAAATAACATGAATGCTAGAACCGCCTGTTATTCTGACTGCTCCAGATGACTAGGATCTAAACTAAAAGTTAACTAAACTACAGATTAAAAATGTGAACGTTAATAAAGGTTTACGTAGTAAAACGACAAATAGTAAAAATAAGGTTAATATTTTTTTGACTGATTCAAACGATCCATTACATCGAAGCTTAAAACAATGCAATAATGTAAAATTAACAGTGTGCAAAAATATGAAGGCGATATAGAGTCAGTACCATTTAAAAACATATGGATTGCTTATTTAAAAATATATTAGTCACATTGGTACGAACTAGAAACCTTAGTGTATATTTGTTAGTAGTATATATATTCTTTTCTAAACTACCAGCGCTTACCGGTTAGAACCTCGTGCGCTTTGTTCGTTAGTAAAATTAATATTTGTTGTATCATACATTAGCCCCTTTACTGCTGCTTTTTATTTATTATAAAGTTCATTTGTAAATAGTAATACATGTAACATTAAATGACTTTTTATTGGCCATTTGTCTAAGAATAAGCAATGGGGCGGTGTCATTTTGGCTAGATCGAGTTTGTCATAAATTTAAGTTTTCTCGATGTTTGGCTAATCTCGTCATAATTTTGTTTTAGACGAGTACGTGTAACATTCTTCTCACTTTCGAGTTTACCATGATTCTTTTGGGCTACATGGCCTTTGATCTGTGGTATAAAGAATAATGTTAAGCATAATCTACTGACTTCAAAATTTGTCAGTCAACTTCCTCATTTAAGCGAAGTCAGTTTTATTGTTTAAATAATTTTGTAAGAAATATGTAAACAAAATTGGAATTACTATGCCACTCAAGGTACGATAACGTGTTGTTTTTGTTCTATTTTGGCAGTAAGGTGGCGATGTTCTATTTATCTAAGTACAAATAGTTAGTTTTATTAATGCCCCCCCCTGTGATACTTCCGTTCGGTACAACCTCTTCCAAAACTTATCAACTTAATACTCTACGCTGCTCTTGATTGTTCATCCCTTGAAAGTGGGAATAGACGACCAAAACTCTCCAGAATGAAAGGGTAGAGTCAAGATACACTTAACCCACCACACCTTGGGTGTCTTTGCAAGTGCAGTCGCATTTATTCTGTAATTATTTGGAAGTAATCTATTTTTTAGCAATGCTGAGTTTACTAGATAAGTTGTAAAGACACACAAAGGATGATTTTGAATAATAAACTTAAATTTTTATAAATTAATAGTTATAAATTAAAAGTATTTAAAAATGTAAATAAAAAGAACATTTCTGATCTTAAAAACATTATTGATAACAGAAATAGTATTTTTAAAAATTGATTAGAGTATAGTAATAAGTATTATAGCACGTTTATTACCTGTTATAATGTATATTTTGTACGAGTTTTCAGTTATTAGATACTAACCGTGCGTTGTAAATGTAAAAAGTGTAATTTATAATAACAGCTTGTGTACACAAAGCGTTTTATAACAGATCGATATCCCACAGTAAAATTAACACTAATTGCTTACAATCACTTATTCATAAAAACCGAGAGGATATTTTGTTTTTATCATTAAAGGTATTTATAGACTACATTAACTTTCGTTCGACGCACAAAACATATTGTAAAAATATATTGTGTGTAATCGTAAAATTACAAAAAGTGTACAGTGTGTATGATTATACAAACCAAACTATAGACATAAGCTTTCGCTATAATCCGGATTCACAATATATCTAATTGGGAGTGCCGATGGCCGAGCGGTCTAAGGACGTTGGACTTTAAGTCTGGAGTTAGAGATAGCACAGGTTCGAATCCTGTCTGTTGACCTTTGCACTTTTTATCAGTACCATCGACCTTGTACTCTATCGAATCTCCCCCTTATTCTGTTTGATAAGATCCTCGCACAGGCCAGTGGCCCATGACGACGGGCAGAATAAGGCATAAAAAGGGGTCGGCTTCTCCATAAAAAAATCCAATAACTACTAAAAGAAAAAATTGTAGTAAAACTTTACACTATGTAAAGTAATTCTGTTTTTCCTACATTTAGTATGTAACACTATATTACCAGTAAAACTAAGTAAATAATGTATTTATATATACAATAGTATCAAACAAAAGTTATTTTTGTTGTATTTAGTAGATGAGGAAATATGACAGGTAATATATTAAGTTATAACTTCAATAACTGTATTAGTAACTAATGATTAGAACTGTAAAGTGGCGTTCACAATAAAACATTGTTAAAAGTCAATCACGTTTCACAATAATCAAAAAGATTTTTTAAATAATTATAAGTGATAAAAATTTTCATTTTCATTACGGTATCATATTAATTTTAAAAGTGCTTTAAAATAAACATAATGTACCATTTAAAAACTATCAGTAATTAAACATTTTTCTTTTAGCAATAAATACGTATCTAGCCTAAATATTATGTCACATCTAAAACATTTGTATATTCTAATATAAGTTGTTGACTGCTTGTAACGCAGCATAGGTCACATAAACCATTTACTCTCCACCAATCTTCTCCTGTAGCTCTCTGTAATGTATTTACATTACCCTCCCCAGGGAAATACACCCTTTCCTACCCTCAGACAACTTAATTGTGTAGATTAATACTCCACATGGATTTACATTACAATCAATGTATTAATAAATCTCTTTAGAGGATAGTGAGCTTCTAGTTATGCAAACTTTCCCCCATTGCTTTATTATACAATAACTGTTATGTTATTAGTTACAATTGAATGGAAATGTACCTACATTTAGTTAGCTATTTTAACCCACTAATTTTTTTAGCATCTTTCCGTAACAATGATAAGCAGAGCAATAATAATTCAATTGACACAAAAGAAGTTATAAAATATCTTTGTATTAGCGAGAAAATTTGAAACCATTACATCATGTGATACTAAAACTAAAGAATTTTGATAACTGGTATTATTATATGTATATAAAAACCTAAAATCTCCGCATCTCTTTGAAAATTTGTTTTAGCGAGCTGATTAAATGAATAGAATTTACTAAAAACAATAAGAAAATGTGAAACCATTACATCACGTGATACTAAAACTAAAGAATTTTTGATAACTGGTATTGTTTATATGTATATAAAAACCTAAAATCTCCGCATCCCTTTGAAAATTGCTGAAATTTAATAGTTGATCTTTCTACTTTTACTTTGTGAAGTAAGAAGTAGAAGTACCAGAAATAATGCTCTAAAAAGTGACAAACTAAGCAGCTTTGCGAATTAGCCAGCACATTATACTGTAGTATATGAGCTGATATCATCTACATGCCTCCGAATTTATTACAAGTAATTTTTATATATTTTTTATATAATTAGGAGCTAGGAGATCAGGATAAAAGGCCGTCGTCCAGAATCTTGGTATTCATTTCAAAATTATCTTATTTAAAAAAATAAAACAGCGTTAAAAACATTGCTAGGAGGAACTGGGGTCATGAGATGTGACGAGCTCTCCACATTCTGAGGTACAGTGGTTTACTACACTAACTGTCAGGAGAGTTCCGGTGATCCTTATATTAAAGTTTGTAGTTTGATTATTACAGTGCTATGCTATTACAAATTTGAGCATACAATATTTATTTCAATATGAAATAATACATAGCATTTTTATTGAGTAAAAAAACCTTGATTTAGTAAAAGACAATTTTATCGCGTGTTCTAAAATTGAGGGCAGCTTTAAGTGAGAAAAAGAATATTTAATTTTAATAGAGCTCTTAAAAGGAAGTTATTTTTTTACCCGTGGGAGAAATTTTAAGGTATTGGGGAGTAGAAAACGTAATACAGATAGTGCGGTAAAATACTTTCTGGTGCTCTTTGGTTTTTCAACGATGGTCGAATACTGAGAATAGGAAAATGAATACTCATAAAGAATCACGTACTCATAAAATATCTACAATTTATTCATTTACACAGCTATTTCACTCAATTAAATTGCTAATATTCAAATCCTGTAACAACTTCTCGGAAAGGTGGTTTGTAAAATTAATTGTTAAATATTATGTTGTACAGTATCTGTTTACAAGTGCCATCCTTATCACTTCAATGTGTTTCAACGTATTTTTGCTTCTGTCAATTAATTCTGTACAATGTCTTTTCCAGTTAAATATATTACAGTGTATAAATTTCACAACATGTCATCGAGTTGAGAATTACATTATTTAAAGGTTAGGTTTTTAAGATTTATAACATTTACCTTTTATTAACATGACGTCTGTTATTATAAATTTAAAGATTCGATAAACGCACAAGCTTCAGGTATAACATATTTATCTATAGTTCCTGTATGTTTATATTTATATTTTGCTCTAGCCATTTGCTATTGTCTGGAATTAATAATATTTTGTTAGAGTTAAAGTTAATACGGAGAAACCGTCATTTGATTCAACCATAATGTTATTATATAAACTTCACGCTTTAGCATATAAAGCGTTTTACTAATAATAAAAAATGCGTAAATAACATAATAGCCGCTATTAATTATTAGTCAATCATTAATAAACACCAACTCATACCATGTTTCATCAATAAATGTACTTTTACTCCACTTGATTTTTAAGCATAAAATGTGTTTAAAAATACGTTATTAATAAATTCTATTCATGAAAATAAATCCGTAATTACAACTGTCCCATTAGTAACAACTTATTCGGGATGAGTGAAATGTGGATTAATTCTTTCTCTAGCGAAATGTTGGAGACGTCATTCCTATGTGATTGATGTTTTGCAATTTATTCCTTGTTTTGAAAAAGATGAGACAGAATAGGGTTAAAGTACTATGCGGATTAGTTTTTAAAGAGCTGCACCTGACCTACTGATCAACATACAGACATCCAGTCTTCATAACCTCTTTGTTTCAAATTAGCTTATTCACATTTGCGACCTGTCGTTGATATTAAGTTGAAGCGTTAATCCCATTCCAAGATTGTTTAAATGCATTTGTAAAATATTTTTAACAATAATACATCTTATAAAAGAATGTTAACTTCAACATTAGTCATTTTTAGACATCTAGTTTGAATAATGGAATTTTAAATTAATAATTTTTATTAGGTAATTATGAATAAAATACACAACACTAATAAACATTAATCTTCAAATCGTGATGAAACTGTAATGGAAGATTGAATTCATTTTAAATTCTTTAAGCGAGCAATACTTACTACTTTATTTCTTTCCTTGCCCAAGTTGTTTTGCTGTGATTGCTATAGTCCGCTAGTAACGAAAATATCATGGAAAGAGCTATAAATTATCTGGTCTAAATGATAACAAGTTTTTATACTAATTAATGCGAACTAAGCAAAAGCTAAAGTGTACATTTTAATACATTATGCACTTGAGAAAATCATATTTATTAAATTTATCAGTGAGTTATACTCACTGAAACTTGAATTAAAATTGTTCAATTGACGACATTTTGTAAATCTTACAGAAAATAAACAAAATTGTTTTTTTTATTCTATCTTATCTATTTCTATTATATATTTATGAATCAAATACACGAAAGTAATAAACATTAATCATTAAATCGTCATGAAACCTTTAATGGAATATTACCTAAGCACCACATTTGGTTTCTTTATTGGCTAAACTAGTTTTAGAGATTATAATTTTTATAGATAAAAAAATGGCGGCTAGCGGCTAAACGAGACATTTCTCGACCTATATGTATCTCTCATTTTTGTTCTAAATTATGAACAATATCACCTACTGAAGTTTGTGACACTCTTTTGTGGAGATACTGTTTATATTCACAAGTATTTATTTTAAAATGATTGTAGGTAATTAAAACTCAGTTTTCCGAGGATAACACTTAATGAATGCAAAATCACAGGCCATATAGAGGGTACAGTAGAAAATACAGAAAATGTTCCACCTCTATCAATGTGACATTATTTGTATAATTTATTTATTCTTGGACTTTGTACTCGTATTTCTAAAATGTCCGCATGAGGTTTTCTCTCAACCGACGTTCTGCTCTCTTATAAACCTTGCTGTAGGGTTAGGCATCTCAGATATGGACACTTATAACATGTGTAATTACCAGTGAGAAAGTATGAAGGTGGTAATATTTTAAATAAATTTATTTTATAATTGTATGTATTGGAAAAAATATTAAACTATTACTGTGACAAGCCTACTTGTTACAAATTTACATACATAGATAACTAGAAATTATAATATGGAAAAATAAAAATGTCATCACCACAGAATAAATATATTCCTGAGATGGTGATTAAATCTTTTAGAAGTAATTTGAGCCTTTTAAAGAAGGAAATCACTGCTCATATCGCTGCTTCTCATTAGAATCTCCAATAGCTCTATCGTGTATTACCAAATGAGCCAGGCTAGTCCGTAAGACTAGGAAGTTATCACTAGGAAAAAAACCAATAATGCAGATTGGATTTTATAGTTTAATGACTGTCTAAAAACTTACTTATCTACACTTATAGATTTGTATATTTATTTATATATCTAATGTTCATAATCAGAACTTCAAAATGTCTTTTTTATTACTCTGAAATGAATTCTTTTAGTCATAATTTTAATAGATTAATTTACATAACATACGGACCGAGGAATATATTTTCAGAATTGTTATAGAATTATTTGAGAGTGAAAATATGAATAAATAAAAATAGTAGTATATAGTGGAACTTATATAGGAAAAAAGTGCTTATATAAGAGATTTATTTTTTATTCAAAAATTTACCCATAAAATCCATACTATTTAACTCATTATATAACTTGGTCCATGCTTAATCTTTTAAGCGGTGAGCATCACGAGCATTGATAGAAGAGGGTTTCACAAGTGTTTATAAGACTGTGTCGGTTATTAGATGCACAAACTATCACACTGCAACAGACGGGCCAGCCTAATGTCATTGCGAAATCAAAGTGGCGCTGGTCGTTAACAGCCTGAGGTGCAAGCAGGTTTTTTTTGGAGGGAGAGGCAGGGAAATTCTTTTTCGCACACAGGTGGCCAGCCTGTTGTGTGTGGGACTCCTACCTACGTAGAATACCCACTAAAAATCTCCTGTACTCTTTGGATTCTAGTCTGGAAACCGCTTATCGCTTTAAACCGCTTATCGGGCTAGACCTAATTTTGGCTTACGCCCAGAGGAATAGCACCTATCTAGCCCTTTGGATCTTGGATCTGTCCCGCGTTCCGGTCCAGACCAGTCTTTTTGGCGCGTAGTATATCTTGTGCAAAGCTGGACCAGCAGCACCAGTAGTCCTCGCCCTCCAATATCCGGTCACAGACCGTGTCCACCAAAATCATACCGAAAGTTTGAGTCACTTCAATACGGAGCCTTTCCCAACGCTGGCCCCTCAAGAAATTTTGTTTCGCGTCGTCGGGAACGCCTGAGCAATAAATGCAATCTGGCGAAACAGCCTTGCCCATTCGTTGTAGGTACGAGCGGAAGTAGCCGTGACCACTCAAAAACATTGTGAGGTAGTAATCCACCTCGCCATGCCGCCGTTATACTCACGGTTGGACTTGTTTGATAAGTCTGGCAGTCCAACGTCCACGGGTGTCTTGTTGCCAACTGTTTTGCCATTGCTGGTACGTACGAGAGCGCTCCTCAGTCCTTGCAGTGTCCTTGCCGATTTCGCTTTGTCGCTGATAAATTACCTTCCTCTCCCCTGCCAAAAGCTTGAGGGGGATGTCTCCAGCAATAACCAGGACGGCAGGCTCAGACAATGTACGGTAGGCGGAACATACCCTTAGCGCCGCTTGACGCTTTACCTGGGCGATCCGTATCCGATAAAATTCAATATTTAGTGCGTCTGCCCACACCTCAGCCCCGTAAAGGAGCACAGACTGGACTGTAGACATTAACAGTCTTCTCCTGCTGGACTTGGGACCGCCGCGATGTTGGCCGTGAGCCTGCTAAGATGAGTTACAAAACCTTATAGGCCTTTTCCCCTGTACGGAAAATCTGGTTCCTCCAACTCAGCTTACTCTCCACCAAGACACCAAGGTATTTTGCGGCTCGCGTGGTCTGGACCATTACATCTCCCACTCTTAATAGGACGACGGTGTCGATTCGTTTCTTAGTCAAAATCACGATCTCTGTTTTGCTCAAAGCGAGCGACAGGCCGTGATTTTCCATCCATCTGCTAACAGTTAAAGCTGATACTGCCTCTGTCAAAGCACAATTGTAAAATTTTCAAATAGGTATATGTGGATAGATTTTTTACATAATTTGCAAGGTTCGCCAAACTGTATCAATAAGATTGTTAATGAAAACATGACATTGTTGAATACTAATGAGGAGATAAAAAAATTCTTATATAATGGGATCATCCGTGTACCAATAATCTACCCAAATTCTTTGCTCACTGAATTGGGTTCCAAACTGTTCCACTACAATTAGAAGAACAAAGACATGTTATCTGGGATATGGTCTGGTAGTTTCATGTTAGGCAACCTTCAACATTAGAGTAACCCGGTAAAGATGGCCTGACTACAATGGTTACATATTTAGTGATAATCTTTACCGCGGTTTGGTAGACTGATAAAGTGTCTACGAAAACATAAGAATGGAATAAGAGAATGCAGTTTTTGTCTAAGTAAACTTTGTCATCTCGAGCATAGCTCTATTTTTGGCCATTTTAACTACTAAATGACACGTAATTTTATTATTTTTATATTTCAATAAATTAAAAGAACATTACAAATCAAAGTAAATAACCCATCTATTTTATCATATATCATATATTTTAAAATATCTGTTTATTTCATGTAGCTTGTATAATGTTGTTTCATTGAAATTATTTGACATTTTATTTGTATCAAGTGCTTCAAATTTCATACCGCATCGTTATTATGGATTAATTTTGTCTTGCTCTCATTGTCAAAGTATCTGCAATTAATTTGTTAATTTCATTTTCTCAATACTATACTGTATTGTTAGGATAACATAAAACACAGTTTAAGAGGTGGTATTGAATGTGAATAAATATAATTATTAGTAATTGTCAATTTTAGAGACAATACTTAAATAAGTGTAGGCTTAATATTAGTGACTGAATAAATAATTTCATAATAATTATGCTTGCTCGCTTGAGTGATGGAGTGATAGTGACAGAAATGTAACAGTGATGTGATACGAGTGACAGTTCAATCACAGCTGAGATTAGTTCTCTGTGCCAGTGACAGCGTCTACGAGTATTGCAGTAAAATATAATGTGCATGAAGGTTACTGCAAGTAAGATGTCTAACGCTCCATCGTTATTATATTAACTTTTCTGACATTGACAGTAAAATAAGCACGGGAAAAAACGGGAATTGTGAAGGATAGTAAGGAGTGCGCTTTATCTGCAATAGTGATTCCATCTAATTGATCCCACCGCCTACATGGCAAAATTGGATTTTACGCATAACCCCGCGGCACGAACTACAGCTGAGAGGTTTATCTCCTTTCAACTCATGATATAAATGTCGTTACCTCAACGATACACTTATTATTACCCTATTAAGATGAAAGCGAGAACCGAACTGGTTAATAACTGTTCTCCTTACTTTATTACAAGAAATAATTATCAAGTAACAGTCTGTGTTACAAGCACATCTCTGTATTTAGAACTCAGTATTGTAACTGCTTAAGCCAAAAACATGTAGATAAAGATCCTTTTACCTGATACATGCAGGAATGAGTACCATGACTTGATCTGGGTTTGTAACCTTCCATTATTCGAATAAGAAATAGGGAAAGATAACGAGTTTTCCGCCTCTTATAGGTTATATGCCGCATACGAAGGTCGCCCTGTGGGAACATTTACCACCTTATCACTATTGTAACGTATTTTTGTGACTCTGTCTTTGTATAATCCTAGAATTCAGATCATATTGTGTTTAAATAATGTTAAATAGTGTTTAAATAGGCACAGTATTATATAAAATAATGAGTGAGCTATTTAAAATGAATGATTAATGAAGTATTTAACATTCAGTAGTTTGTGTTAATTTTCAATATAGAGTTCAGAATTTAAACTTCTAAAAATTTAAACGTATTGTAAAAACTAATATAAAACCTATATACTAATCGCTCTCTCTCTCTCTCTCTCTCTCTCTCTCTCTCTCTCTCTCTCTTCCCATTTAAGTGTTGGTGGCTTATTATTGGAGTATTCCAGATATTTAGTTTAGATTTCAGTCTCGAATATCAACTATGAAATTTAATCAAGTATATATTACGCGGCAATTAATGGTATTAAAATAAAAACATAGTACTTAGTTAACTATAAATAATAACTCATATTACAATGTGTCGATTAAGAATGGAATTGGATTCTGAATGTAAAATTAGGTACACCCAACATGTTTTTGACTGTATTTTTTCGGCATATTAGGTATTAGTATCATAATAATAATGCGATATATTTTTACCAGTGTATCAACGTTTTAACATATAATATAAAACCTATAATATGAAACAACATAAATATCTCAATCCATCAAATTACTTTTTACATAAACTATAAAATATTTAACAAGTAATTTGCCTTGATAGGATACAAGAAGACTAGCTTTTAATGCGATATATTGTAAAGTTAGGATAGTGATCTTAAAGTATACTGCAAAAGTATCCTAAACTAAATTAACAAACATGTATTGGGAAATAGATTTCGTATGCAGATCTGTAGTTATGAAATTACAACTAAAATTAAAAAAGTTGATTGTTTCTACTCCATATACATAAATGACGCATTTCAGAATTAAAAGTTTGTGCAGACAATACAGTAGAGGATACACAGAATTTGCACTTTCATCCAAAGAGACATCTTTTGACTAATTTATTTATTCTTGGCCTTTGTATTTCACGAGTTGCCGCAGGAGTTTTCCTCTCAACCGAAGTTCTGCTCTCTTACAAACCTTGCTGTAGGGCTAGGCATTGTTACGGATATCTCAGATCTGGATACTCATTAAAAGTGTATTTAGTTGTGTGATACTGTGAAGGTCTGTTTTAAACAACCGTTTTTACGAATATGTTTTACAGAGCTTCGAGAAAATTTACATTTATAAAAATAAATCTATTAAAATCTGATAGATTATACATACATACATACATACATATATATTATATATATATATATATATATATATATATATATAAATTTTATTTAACTATTTATACTCCAATTAGGTTTATCTTCATTATTTAATATTATATATATATATATATATATATATACTAATATATATATATATATATATATATATACATACATATGTATGTATCTATTAGTATATATACAGGGTGAGGCAAACCACCCGTACAGTATGTATAGCGGCCAAACCAAACGAGGTAGATTATTCGTAACAACTTAAACCCCCCTATTTCCACCCCAAAGAATTTGGAGAAATTATTTTGAAATCTCTAAAACTCCCCAAAAGGGTAGTTTTTGGGGGGTAGGGGTGGTTTTTGGAAAATTTTCAAATGTAAAGGTATGTTGAGTTATACCTCATTTTAAACTTATTTCTTCACTGATTATTTTGATACAAAAAGTTTGAACTTATCTTGCCGCTTATGTACAGGGTACACCAAAACGTTAAAAAATCGGGGGTTTGTGGGTAAATTTATTGCAACTACCTGCACAAATGTAGAGAGACGATATTTTTATTGAAAACTAATGATGAGATGGCTTATCGAAAAATATCATCAAATGCCACCCTACCCCAAAATTTACACATTTTAAAAATACATAGAATTTTGAAATACTTAACAGCTTCAATCTAAAAAAATCAAATAGCAACCTAGGTTGTGTTGTACATCATTAGAAAGGTCTTTAAAAAATAAACATTTTCTACATTTAAAGTTTGTCTCTATCTCCAATGGTTTCAAAACTGTAGTACAAAAATAGATTTTTTAAATAACTTTACTCAATGTATTTATTATAAAAGTCAGTGCAATGTGCAAGTAAAAAAAAGTTCCAACAGTAAACTTGTCTCTTATGTTTTATGATTGAAAAAATACTGTATCCAATTTTTAAAAGAGTCTTTTATAATTTAAAAAGGTATTGGAAAACTGTAAACTACAATGTCTTACGATAAGTGCTGAGTTCTCTCATGAAACAGGAAAATTACCCAGTTATTAAATTAGTACATTTTCAATTATAAAAAGTTTTACACTTTATTATTTAATCATTGATGTGAGTGCCATGGAAGGAAGGAGTATCCTGTCATTATTTAACAAAATAAACACTTCAAACTGGCTTTGAAACAAATCTACCATGTTACAGCAGCATCATGGTAAACTATCAATATGACAATTATCAAACTAAAACTAACAATAACCTAGTAACTGACCTCATGAAGAGTTAAAACCAGTGCTCAAACTGCAACTCATTGTTTTCCAGACAGAGTTCAATCCTTAAGGTGAAGCTATCTACAGCTCTAATTATCTCTTCTCTACTGGTCGTGTTTATAGCCTCCCTTATCCACTGCACCATGTCCTCTCTAGTTGTTGGTCTTGATTTATACACTAGTTCTTTTAGTCTACACCACAAGTAAAAGTCCATACACGTTAAATCAGGAGATCTCGCTGGGTAGTTCATAGGGCCGCCTCTTCCAATCCATCTGTCAGGGTATTGCTCGTTTAGAATTAATCGAGAATCTTCGGCGTAGTGTGCTGGTGCCCCATCGTGCATAAACCACATACGTTGTAAGACTTTCTCAGGGATTTCGATTAGAAAGTTGATATAAACTACTCGGTCTAGGCGATCGTGAAAGAAGATTGGCCCTACACGTTTGTCACCGATAATACCGCACCAGGTATTTAGTGTCCAGTACCTTTGGTTGTCCACTTCTCGCATCCAGTGTGAGTTTTCAAACGCCCAGTATCTCATATTTTGGAGGTTCACTTCTCCATTACTCCTAAACGTGGCCTCATCCCACCACAGAATGTTACGGTGAAAGTTTTGATTTTGTTGTAGTTTTTCTCGAGCCCACAAACAAAAGTTCATTCTATGAAAGTAATCATCTCCATGGAGTTCTTGATGTAATGACATCCTATATGGGTGCATTTTGTGATCGTGAACGATTCTTAAAACAGATCTTTGACTCATACCAGAATCAAGAGCTACTCTTCGTGTAGAATCATGCGGATCTAGTTCAAAGGCTGCCAAAACTTTGGGTGCCCTATCACTTCTCACGGGTCTAGCGAGTTCCTTTCCTTTGTTGTGGTCAGGTTGAACATGACCTGTATCACGAACTCGACTAGCAAGTCTTTGAAAAACGTTCCTGGAGTGATGTTCACGGTCTGGGTAACGTTGGGCATAAAGAAGAGCAGCAGCTGAGTAATTTTGGAAACATTCCCCTAACACCATAAGCTTCTGGAATGCCTCCTCATTTTAGAGCGGCATTTTAGAACAAAACAAAACTTACACTACGTACTTTAAAAAAATTTAAATTAATTCTTGTGACCTCATACCACGTGGTCACAAGAAAAACTGAATAGGGAGACGATAATAACAGAGATTAGATAAGAGACTAAGGAATTGGTTCCAAAGTTCTTCCAGGGGCAACTCGTGTATTTGGGATTGTTAGAACACCACGGTTAGATTGCTTTTGAAACATGTTACACTGATAGAAATCCTGATGTGTTTTGTACTACATTATTTAAAAACAAATTAAACTTAAAATTCCAACTTGTTTTCCATTTGTTTCATTAGATTTTGATATTAATACAAACTAACTTAGTAAAATTATTAAAAAATCTATTTTTGTACTACAGTTTTGAAACCATTGGGGATAGAGACAAACTTTAAATGTAGAAAATGTTTATGTTTTAAAGACCTTTCTAATGATGTACAACACAACTTAGGTTGCTATTTGATTTTTTTCGAGATTGGGGCTGTTAAGTATTTCAAAATTCTATGTATTTTTAAAATGTGTAAATTTTGGGGTAGGGTGGCATTTGATGATATTTTTCGATAAGCCATCTCATCATTAGTTTTCAATAAAAAATATCGTCTCTCTACATTTGTGCACTCAACGTACCTTTACATTTGAAAATTTTCCAAAAACCACCCCTACCCCCCAAAAACTACCCTTTTGGGGAGTTTTAGAGATTTCAAAATAATTTCTCCAAATTATTTGGGGTGGAAATAGGGGGGTTTAAGTTGTTACGAATAATCTACCTCGTTTGGTTTGGCCGCTATACGTACTGTACGGGTGGTCTGCCTCACGCTGTATAGAATTCTTTTTATCAATGGCTTAGGCACTTTAAACGTTTTGAAAAGAATACATAGATTTCACTACTTTTATAAATTCCTTATTATTTATGTTCCTGAATTACCACTATAATTTTCTCGTCATTAATACTGAATGTGTAATTAATAATTTGCATTTATAATTACTTTAAAACAATAACTTATGAGAAATTCTTATCAAAATTTGGGGGGTTAAAATTATAATTGTATAATTTTAGTGTTATTGTATACATAACAGCTTTTTTTTCTTCCCTTGGGGCGGCCTACTGCCATGCACTTAAGCCTCAAGGGCTTTTTGCGCACCCCGGAAACACCATGAGGCCCACCAGTCTACAACTTCAGCAGTTCAACAAACCGCCGAAAACAACCTATCAAGTCCTCCTGGGAAAATTCACCACCCCCTGTCCAAACTACCAAAGATGGCATACCGCTCTCTTGCTATTGCAGGGCAATCAAAGAGCAAGTGCTCAGCAATCTCCTCCTGCTCATTACACCTTCCACAGAGCGGATCCTCCTGAAGGATGCCAACTCTGTGAAGATGCTTCCTCAGGTGACCATGCCCCGTAATGAGACCAATGACCTTAGAAGACATTGATCTGTTTAATGAGAGAAGGTCCGAAAGCCACCTTGGAGGAAAGATGACTGTAATACCATTCTACTCACTCTAAAACCCGGATGCAACCTCAACCTTTCTCCCATGCTCCGCGCGAATCCATTTCGAGACAAACCCTAGAGGATTCACACCTTGGAACACCGCAGAACGGTTGAGGGCCCGTCATAATTGTCGCTGAACGTAACATTGAAGTGTTGGTTAAAACTTATATGCTTTAAATATTTAAAGCCTTCGACAACAATAATTTAACAATGACAATACAACACTTACTCATGTGAATTTTACTCGAAATTTAATGAAGTTTTTAATATTCATAAAAAATTGTTTAAATTCTTACAGAAATTTCCATGAATTTAAATTTAAATTATTTTGCATAACAATACAATTACATAAAATTTAATTAAAACGCAAATATCTCAAACTTTTTGTTTTTTACTGGCAAGTAAATAAAACGATAACTCGCTTGTGAATAAAAAAAAGTATAGAGGTAACTGTAAATTGATCAAGTGTCCTGCACATCTTATAACGCAAGTTTTATTTATTACTAAACGCAGTCGATTGTTATTTCAGTAAAATTAAATCATTTGAAATAAGACAGAGTTATCTGTATATCTGATAGTCAGGTATATTACACAACCCTAATATACCTAGATATACGGTATAATTATTGTAATATTATTAACCGTAGTGTATGATTATAGTTTATTGTCTGTATTATTAATTTCATTTTACAAGGTATTTTACAAGTAAATATTACTTACCTGTATCTACCTGTTATGTTGGCGCAGTTTACACGTGGAATTTAGTCTTCAAGAATGTCTGATAATATCAATCAGACTAACATTAGAGTTGATAGTATGTATCAGGAGACCAGGAACGTCATAGTAGATGTAACAGATTACTGAAGCTCCTTTAACAGTGGAGGAACTCCAGAGTAAGATAAATGACAGCAGCAAGTGGATAACAAATGGGCTGAACAAACTTGATAGAGTGCATCAATCTGCCAACTGTTGTGCTTGTTTTAAAAGCTCATGTTAAGTCATCGCTTGTAGAGACATTTCATTACAAGTGTATAAGGTAAATCACATTGACAATTTGAAACTACTTTACAATGTAACTTTCAATTGAATGATATCCTTTAGTTATAAGATTCCTTTGCTACAAGGTTCTGAGAAACATTCAAGCAAAATATGTTTCGATATCAGAACCTAGAGGTTAATTACCAAACAAATACATACTTGTGAGCGCACAGGAGACGTTTCCAATCCTACTATAGTCACATTTTCAGGATGTTGATTACATTTCATCTTAGATTAAACAACATGTATACACAGACAACAGAATATAGTCTAAAAAATCATCTAAAATGATAGTGTATGTAAAATAAATGTGTTTTTCTTATCACATTGTGAATTGTCAATAGCATTTCGAATTATAATATCATAATCTATCATACAACATAGCACCACAATTTGAACCGACGGAACGAAATTCTTATATTTAATCTACAGGTCTGTTGGTTTCCTACACAATTTATGTAAATATGGACTTGTCACCCATTTATCTAATCAAGATTCAATAGACTTCATGATACCATAAGGAGATATATATGTAAAACAAAACAAAAAATATCGTTAAAATTGATTCCTCGAGATTGCGAACTCTGAATTGCCAATGATCCTACCCTCAACTCGCTTAATTTATTAAAGAATGTGTAGTAGATAACTTCTTTCTCATAAGGCGCTCTTTTGACAGCAGTATACTCTTTAAATTAGAATAACTTATCTGCAATTATTTAAATAACATTTTACTCTTTCATCGCGCTTTTCCGCTTAAACAATGAGAAGAGGAGTTGTGGCTGTCAAGACACATGTAAACTTCTAACATACTTAGTTTTATAATAAAAATTGCTCAATTCACAGAAAATAACTCAAAAAATGAATAATATAATTTTTAATGAAATACAAAGAAAGAATCTAACAATTTAAAAGAGAAAATAAAAGGAACAATAAAGCATTAGGCCGTTCCAATACATTGTCTGAACTCAAAAACACCAGAAGCACCACCGACCGTCAACCCCACTGTTCCCACAGTAGCATGTCCTTGACCCTCACCCCGATGGACGCACGAGCTACTTCTAATATCATCAGGGAGAGTGTTCCAAAGGCGACAAGTCTGAACAGTAAACGATCTATTAAAATTGTTGACCTATAAATGAGAATTGATAGTAAATTGGCTCACTTTCTAGTACGTTCACTAATATCAGAGGTAAAATTGAAGTGATCGGACAGATAAATAAGAGTTTTAGTTCTGATAATTGAATGTAGAATGGAAAGAATATGAAATATGCGTAGTTCTTGGAGTTTCATGAGTGATAACCGCAGAATAAATTTGGAAACGTTTTCATGACGTCTGAGGTTAAAAATAAATCTGATACAGTAATTCTGTGCACTTTGAAGCCTTTCCGATTGCTCAAAAGTCAAATCACTGATCACAACGTCACAGTTGTTAAAGTGAGTTAATGTGTCTTAACTAGCATCACCTTAATATTAAATAGCAAATACAAAGCAAATTTCTTTGCTCGTAAACAATCAGTGACAAATACTTAATATGTATACCTCTTAGGATTGAGCCTGGGCAATAATTTGCCATGCATTCCTTATGTTATCAAATAGTATTAACCCAAGTCCTCATTACAATCATTGCTTTTAACTTACCGAAGACAGGACGAAGACTTTTATAATAGTTTATTAAGTGCTCTTTGTCTAGAACAGACTAAGAAAGTGTGTAATATACTAATAAGATAGAAGTACTACATACACTTTACAGACTTTGCTGAGGTAGTATGCAAAATTTAAAGCTCATTTCACTCTCGAGATATTCTGGGAAAAATAATTAAAATTATTGTATTTTAATTTTTAGTCTTGAATAAAAGTCTACACACAAAGTCATCAAGAGGTGTGTGGGGGTGTAAGTAAGCTATATGGATTAGTATTTAAAGTAACATATAATTGTACTCACTCTGTTTATTTAAACACTTGTTTATTACGTTATTTATTCTATGCCGTTATGGTTACCCATAAAAATACATATATATTCTCTAACGTTCAGCCAAATCCCATCGAGTGACATCAGCATAATCGAACACAGTGTTGCTTAAATATAAATTAATATTGAGCAAAATTTAAAATCTACAGGTCAGTTCTCTAGATACCATTCGGATAGGCGGACGAACAGAAATACGATTTTTATAGCCCCTTTAGTGGTAGGGTTCGATTAATCATTCAAAATTGTTACTAGAAACAAAGTATAAGCTGCCAAAAAAGTGCATTTACTAAAAATCAAATCAAATATTCTCATAACTTTTTATAATATATTTTTTTCCAAACTTACATGACTGTAATGAAATCTAAAACAGCGACAAGTTGGATAGTATTAACATCGTCGTTTTATATATTTTCGAGCAAATAAATTAAATTATTCGTTTGTTGAGAACACAGGTAGAGAAAGCAACATTCATTTAGTGTATATTTATTGAAACCATTGAACCATGGTGTCTTTTGTTTTACGGAATATTGCGTATGGCTTGATTATTCGTTAAGTGTATTCATCTACTGTAAACTGCTTTCATTGATCTCGATCCAATTGACAGTAGGCTCAAGAGTTTTTAAAGCTCGTTCATATAAGTAAACAAGCAATATATTATTAGATTTTCATAACTATTTTAAACTATTTCGTTTTTTTCTAGATAACCATTTATTGACATTCACGCTCGTAAATTATTTTATTAAAATATATATTATTTATTGTAAATTTTACTCAACGTAATATGATAGTTTTTCTTTGTATCTAAATTTCAGAAACGTTTGTTGTCTTAATAATTTCTTAATTATATAATAAATATCTTATTCACGGTATAGTTAAAAAAAACAAACAAAAATTAAAAAACCGTATCCCGTGTATTGGAGGGTTTAATTTTGGAGCTTCAAACGTTGCTCTTGGATAGGACTTAATTTTAAGGTAAGATCCGACAGCAAGAGATGCATTGAAAACATAAGTCTAGCGTGGCGGAGGAGCCACTCCAGCTGCTGGAAACACTTGTCCAGCTCCAGTAATGAACCATACGTTGTTATCAATCTCTAGTGCATAACGTCGACTTCAGCGTGATAGTTCTTGACAAGCGTTCTCGACAAAAACTACATTAATTTATCAAACACGTATTTAGCTGACACACCACTTAAAGCGAAATATTACTCCACTATATTTACTCTAAACTAGTCTAATTAAAAGTTTTTCTTGACAAGCGCACCTGGAGTGGCTCGATATCCTTTAACAGTTTTGGAATTTTAAAAATTGCACAGTTAGTTTTAAAACATTTTTAAGAAATAATAATACGACATGATTATGACGGAAATAAAAAGTTTATTAAATTTGCAAACCGTAATTTTTTGTACTATTTGTGAAGATAAAATAAAAGATCATAATACTGTCTTAATTATTTTACCAGCACAATCACTGTTCCTCCGCGGCATACCTAGACGATCTTGCGTCACACCAGTTGAGAAACACTGTTCTAGGCGCACTGTTGCAACCCTATTTTCATCCCTATGGGTGGTAAATCACAATAAAAATCTTTTGTTTGTCTTTTGAGAATATAAAAGACTTGTGTGTGTAAAATTTCGTTTTCTAGGAAACCGAGAAGTGGAAATCAAAATATAGTTCTTACAAGGAGAATTAGTGATGGGTGAGTTAGTGAAGGATTAGCCCTACAGGCTACCTCCTTTGGCCAATTTAAATAAGATCTTTGTTATATTCTTTATTGGAGTTACCTTTTTTTGAATTTTAAAGATTCGTTAGTGAAAGGTTTATTATAAAGATTCTTATGAAAGGAAATAAGAGGACTTTTTTGAGTAAGTATGACACACTGTTAATTTTAAGAATGTTGTTGAGAAAATAGATTAACGTACATTTTACGATAAGTATTTATATCGGATTTTTTGTTTCCCTTTGGGATTGGAATGCCCAGGATATTTTTTGGGAACTATAACTAAATTCTCGGGTAAATGAATTTACCGCGGATTGGAATATCGTGGCTAATGTTTATCGCATACACTATGTATACTACGGTTCTTTCTATCAGAGTGCAATTGTTGGCAAAATAAATCCTGTAGTTCTGAACACATTCAGTTCTCTACTAAATGACCAATATGATTTATATTGTTTTATCCTTGTTCTATATGTTAATAGGCGTATACAACAGTAAGGAAGTGCGTGTTACTGCAGTAATCGCAATATTAGCACATCATTGGTATTGTTTATAGTATTATCCAGTCCGTGTTAACTCATTTTACCACGTAGTACCTATGTCATATTTCTGATAAAAGTATATAACTACATATTTTGTGTCCATTGGTTAAAGCGTGTCTGTATTCCGTATAGAATAATCGTATTCTTTATGTTTATACCAATATTACTTTTTTGATATAAGTATTCGTTATTAAACAATTATGTAGTTATACTATGAAATGTAAACGTTATATAAAGCAATTCATTATTTTCAAAACGCTCAACTATTTAATGTATTGTTAAACTAATTTTAGATACTGTTTTTATTTATAAATAATTTAAATATAAATTATAAAACAGTAACGGAAAACGAATATTATTACATGTGGGCTTTATATCAGTGACTGAATAAATAGTTCCACGACAATTCACGCTTGCTCGCTTGAGTGACGTAATGCTAGTTACAGAAATGTAACAGTGATGTGATACGAGTGACAGTTCAATCACAGCTGAGATTAGTTCTCTGTGTCTGTGTCAGCTTCTACGGGTATTGCAGTAAAATAATGTGAATGGTGGTTTACTGCAAGCAAGATCTTTCACGCTGTGTATGAGGACAGAATACGCGAGCCCATAAAATTGCTGTAACGAGTTCATTAACTAATATTGGTATAGTAACGTGAATGAACCCGTATACCGTCATCTAATAGATAATCCTGACTAGATTTTACAGAACTAAAACCTTTTACTCTATGACAACCAGGCTCAAAGGAAAGTAAATTACAAGTTTTTGTTTCTTTTGGTTATCATATTTTGGAGTCAATCTCGCGGTCCCCTTAATAAGTCATAAACTTGTCACATCCTTACTCGAAACACCCTGGCAGAGCTTCTCCATCATATTGGAGACTATTTAGGAGTCCTTTCAATAAATAATCATGGATTTATCCATTTCTTACTCGAAGCAACTCTGCAAGAGCACCTCCATTATTACGTTGCGAATGTTTTTAACGCAAACCAATAATCCTCTGCTCGCGAGCCTGCCAGCGGTCAAAACTGCATGTAAAAGTTGTAAATGAATACTTTTATATTTCATTAATATGTTATGTATATATGTATGTATATATGTATATATATATATATATATATATATATATATATATATATATATATATTTCGAAACAATATCCACATCCTGTAGAGCGTAAAAGTTTACATTGTTCCATAAGCAATAAATGGCTATAAAAATGTGAAAAAAAGCGTTGGAGTTAAAAAATTAAAAGGCAAAAAACCGTCAAGAAAAACACGAATATCGGGTAATGTAGTGAGCTTTCTGATAAAATTCTGATGATACAGGGAAAAGCATTTGTTCCCTGAGGCAGACAGTTTTATTGTCCGTACCTGGGTCACGTGGCCTGGATAAAAACTCAATGCTGTAAAATTAAATAGAATCTTCCGAGCATAAAGATATTCATGTATACACACACTTTTCCCTTTCATAAATAGTTTTAAAGTTAATAACAAAAAGATATATATATATATATATATATATATATATATATATATATATATATATTTCGAAACAATATCCACATCCTGTAGAGCGTAAAAGTTTACATTGTCCCATAAGCAATAAATGGCATATAAAAAGTGAAAAAAGCGTTGGAGTTAAAAAAATTAAAAGGCAAAAAAAACCGTCAAGAAACACGAATATCGGGTAATGTAGTGAGCTTCCTGATAAAATTCTGATGATACAGAGAAAAGCATTTGTTCTCTGAGCAGGCAGTTTAATCGTTTCGTACCTGGGTCACGTGTCCTGGATAAAACTCAATGCTGTGAAAATGAATAAGATCTTCCGAGCATGATGATATCTTTGTCTGATATATTCATCATGTAAATTATAACGAAATTTCATATTATCGTGTAAGATAAATAGACACCGCGCTCAAAACGAACAAATAAACTCGTACTAATATACTATAATATTTTAAAATGTTTTTTTTATCGTTTCAGTTACTATAGCAGATAATCAGATAATAAAATTATTATTAGGAGTGAACTAGATAGTATATGGACGTATATTCCCGTTATTTCGGAAACTAAGTTATCCTTTACTTTTTATTAGATTTTATTCCTTGTTATCCAACATCTTACCGTTATTTATTGGAGTCATTTACTTTCCATAAAATTTGTAAGGTTAAATGTCACTAAATTACAACCACGTATGAAATGTATGGTGAATTGGAGCAAGGCAAATTGGACTTCTTCAGTAGTGCACACAGTTACGAGACCAGTTAGTTGGATTTCTGTCTACAAAAATATTTTATAACGTCTAATCAGACTGCTATTAGAGTTGGCGGTATGTATCAGGATTGCAGGAGCATCATAGTAGATATAACTGAATAGTGAAGCTCCTTCACCAGTGGAGGGAGTCCAGGGTAAGATAAATGACAGCAGCAAGTGGATAACATATGGCTGATCAAACTGATAGAGTACATTACTCTTCCGCATGTTTAGTACTGATTTTTAAAGCTCATCTTAGGTCAGTATTTGTCATTAAAGATCATTTAGTTTTATTGATTAATTGAGTTTACAAAAAATATGATAACTGTTTTGTATAGAGTTTAAAACCAACTCTTTTTGGTAGATTGAAACCAAAAGTTGAATATTAACTTTTGATAATAGCTATATATTTTCCAACAGGACTTTACTTTTAAGTGATTACAAGCAAATGCTTGTAATTAAATACTATTGAGTTCGATGATATTGCATTCGATGATTTGTAGTATTATGGTACTGTACCCCAGAAACCCCTCCAGATAGACATTGCCTGGATTAAATCCGATAAAATGGCCAGAAATGAAAAAACATCTAAAGTATTAAGTGAACAACATATTAGGTTTCGGTTTAGAAACATATTTTATTTAATGTGCCCGTGTGTTTTGGTTTGGTACCTTCATTTTTGGACTGTTATAGGTTTCGTTATTTCACTTATTAACTTATTTAAGGGGGAGGGGAGCATATTATTAAGGATAATTCGTTGATGGAGGTTAGTTGGGGGAAATGAAATGTAAAATGACTTTATTAGAGGCGAAGTTAGGACTATAAAGTCCTCTCTACCACTTAACCCCATAAAAATTAAACTAACATATATATATATATATATGTATACATTTATAACCAAAATTTAGTCTATTTATTTACATAACCTCTTAAAATAAAAACAACCATCAATAATTAATGTAACTTTATAAAAATTTACAATAATATCGCAAGACACACACTCGCACTCATTGAACTTGGGGAAGGTGGTGGAGGAGACCATCTAGGTGCTGGAAATACTTGTTCAGATACATTAATGAAATGTACATTGTTATCCATCTCCAGTAAATTCCAAATCCAGCTTCATTGTGCTGGACAAGTGCTCTCAATCAAACTACATTTATTTATCAACACGCTTTTAGCTTGAAAACTATGTAAAAATAAACTCTATATTACGTCAATCAAACTAAATTTATTTATAAACACGCTTTTAGCTTGAAAACTATGTAAAAATAAACTCTATATTACGTGATTTAAAAATAAATCGTCAATAATAAAATGTTTATTTTTAAATTTTTTCTACTTTTTATCATGTATTTCTTGAATTGAAAAATTGAGAAATAAAATATAAAACAGACACAAAGGGTAAGAACAACCCCATTTCAACTCCATATGTGTTTGTTTTATGAAAATGCTGTATTTTTTCTACTTAAGTACCAAATTTCTACTTTCTGGGATATCGGAAATTTGGAAAATTACTGATGAGTTGCTGAGACAATGAGTAAGTTCTTTGCCTTTTATAAACAGAGATTTTAACTACAAAAAATGTACGTTTATTAATTCATGTTATGTATTGTAAATACGCATTACAATGCTAATAGTAGACCTACGATCTGACGACGATATAAAAAAATCCAGGTCATGTGCTCAGTCAAAGCAAAATCGGCTCCAGACTATATACAGACAAGACAGACTTCGATGACAGTTCATGTTTTTCAATGGGATTTGGCTGAGCTTAACAAATGTTATAACTCAGAGTTCGAGATGAGTTGAAGTATAACATAAAACTTTCTGGATTTCTGTTAAACCGTTATGCCATTATGTCATTAAATTGAATATTTTTTATTAATAAGGTACCCTTTTACAATACAAGAAGTACCCGCTAGACAAATGAAGTGAGAGTTCCAAACACAAATCTGCCTCAGCTCCACCAAGTCAACCCAAACAAAATAGAGGTAGAGCCTGTGTTTAACTTTATCAAATGGGGTTATTCATCATTCTGAAATGCTCGAACTGCTTTTAAAAAAATATATGGTCTTGGTGTTCTTCAAAATGAAATTACGTGCGAAGGGACGAATAAAACTATAAACTTAACCTTTGTTGTAACTGAGAGAGAGGTCTATTCTTACCGAGGTAAATATCCTTACATATTATATTTTTATACGTCGTGATATTTTTTTTAAATTTTCTCTTGGTCACACTTAATAGATTGAGTTTTTAGTTTTTAGCCTAGGCGCTGTTCTCCTGGTGGGTAATGGTGTTTAACATCTGTACAAGACATGTACGCCTCGGCACCGTACCGCCATATTTTTCAGTCTCCTTCTTCTTGGTGTGTCTTCTAAGACAAAGCTATCGTCAGGAACAAAGCCTGATCGTCTACGGTAAAACCTTTGCTCGGTAAAATAATTATTTAAGGTGGTTCAAAATATTCTAGTGGCATTTCTGATCAAATGCATTAAAGTTTTTAACAGGAAACTGTTGAAAATGTATCCGTGACCTCTTAACCATTTAAAGATATTATATGTTAAAAACCTGCAGTTTCAGAGCATTAAATAATATAAAATATAACAAAATATATAATAAAAAACGTCTAATATTCACAACGTTTAAGGTTTATATTTTACATTAAATTAAATACTTTATAAAACGAACAGCCTTTGAGTGAAAAACGGAACTATATCTGGTAGAAGTGCGAAAACGGTGCCCAAGGAACTTATTTTAATAATTTAGTTTTATCTTTATTTTCTATTATTTTTTTTCTTGAATATTCACATCTCCTCGAGGGAAACAACATACACTCTTTTGTTTTGCTTAGCGATAATAACATAGATTTAAGTAAAATAAGATTTTATGCTAAGTATAGCTTGCTATTTATAAACTAATACAATAAAATTAATTGTTCTAGGAGCAATTAGGTTACAAATTATGTAAAATATGAATTGTTATTTTGTTGAAGGTTTTATACGAGTATGATATGGTATTTCGGAGAGGTAACATATTATTGAACAAGGTTTGAGGCGAATTTAATGAAAATATGTATTTGTAATAACACAAATTCACAGCTGGGAAAATGTGCACCAGTGAAACTAGGACACACTGTATAGGTTGACTCTAGTGAAACCGTGTGTGTTTTACAGAGCAGGAATCAAAGCGCTACCTCTGAACGCCAAGATGTACTACAACCTGGCCAACCACCTCAGAGACTCCAACAGCCCTGACCTGGCTATCTCTCACTACAGTGGAGGCTCTCAGGTACATGCTTTTCAGTTGCTGAATATACAGGGTGTCGATAAATTACTGAACTTCACCATCTGATTTGTCAGGTCAAAATAAGTAAGAAAACATGATATAAAGTATAATTCTATCTTATTACTTTACGGTCTGTCTGTCCATGTTTTTGAGAAAAAGAATTATATTTTAATTGAATAAAGCTTAAAATTTTCTAAAATATTTATTACAATCATGAATTGTTTTGAAAAAGTCTCAGAAAAAATATCATATCAGGTTTCTAAAATGGAGATCATAACACTTTTCATTAATACAAAATGGAGGTTTGATACATTTTACAAGAATTACTGAAATATAGTTTACTTTTATATGAAAATTTTGGTACGAAGGTCGTCTTTGTAGTTTTGAACACATAAATATAAAATGGTCTATATTTAATAACTGGTGTTGGGTTAGAGTACATAAAACATAAGACCAAATTTAAATATCAATCCGGCAAACATCATTTACTATATCTGAAGAAATGGCATAATGAGTTTACAAAACCACAGCTATCAACAGGTTAAAATGCAAAAATCACGTAGTTATTAATCAAAGTTAAACTAAATTAATACCTGGATTATTGTATTTAAGTGAGAAATGGCACTCAGTTAAACCTGTACTACTCAGTTATTATTTGTTGTAGCGAATTACATCAAATTAAGTATAGTCCTATCCTACTTTCCCAAAGATTTATTCAAATTATTACTTGTTTAAAAAGTTTCAGAAAACTACCATATTAGATTTATAAATAACGTCCATTACACTTTCTAAACTGTAATATCCAAAAAGAGAGTTTTTTTGAAAGTTTTACGAGAAATAGTCATTATATGGATTACTTTTAGAAGAAACTTTTGGTACAAAGCTAATTATTGTCATTTTGAACAATTGCTATGAAATATATCTGGTCTATATTGAATAAACTGGTCTTGGGTTACCACCTTGTTAATCTCATTGTTGTACAGTCGGTTTGTCATTTGATAACAGCTGTTATCAGCAATTAACTTTACACACAGAGCTAATTTAAATTTATTCTTATAAGACTGCTGTATGTACCAGTACTCGCTTTTAACGTTTGTTCAAGAAAATGCTGTATGGTTGCTTTATAACCAAAATGTAATACATTGTTTATTAATAATTTGAATAACCTTTGTTTATTAGAATAACGTACTGCATAGTGTAAAATATAACTGGTTTATTTTTCTTAAAATTGTACCTTACTTTATATTTAAATAACATGACATTTTCCAATTCAGGGTAAATGTTTTAAAACAATGCAAGCGGTAAGACTGAATGACGTCATCATTGAGCCGATTGCTATCGATTTGTATCATTGTTTTCATTACCAAACATTTAATTTGAGCTCACCATTGTTTTAATACCTTTGCCATTTCCACCGACACAATCACTTGTGAAAAGCCTCAACACGTGTGCCGTTGTCAATAGTAATTACGTAATGTTCTGTGTTTGTTGATTTACTTTGTTGAAATAGCAAGGGTTGTACCACAATAAAGGAATTAATTTCCAGCAATTCCTAACAATACTTGTGAAGGTCAATCACAAAACATCCCATGGTTTTCCTAGCATTAAATTTATTGTCTCTACAGAAAAACTCACTCATTCCTACTGTGATTAAGAGTTACAAAAAAATACAAACCCATATACCGTATGTGTAGCAAAAAATAGCATAATATTCGTATTTTGCTCTCAATAATATTTGACCTCAAAAGTAAAAACTAAATTGGTCTTATATTACAAAAACTGCATTTTCTATGTTATATAACGATACTCTGAAACTTTTAATTGGTGCTTCCTTTTCCAACGACTTACATACATTTTTATGTTATGATGCTCGCAAATATTAAAACATGACTTAAATGTATTCATTAAGAAACTGTTTCCTTCTAAAAGCTCACATCTTATTGTATTGGCCCTTATTGTAAATAGAGTCACCTAGATCCGGTAACTAAGCATCAAGTACCATATATGTTCAATAGTTCATGTCACCTCAGCTTGGTAAACTTAATAGTAGCAAACAACTTAGTTTTAGTGATAGACATATATATCTTGCACTTGAAACAAAATACATCACATAAGGTCTTATTACCTCAGACTGGCCTCTCTAAATATCTGGTATGTACGAGGATTAAATGACACGCCAGCTGTAGTAGGAGACGGAGCTTTGCAAATAATTAGAGTACATGTGTTTTCCCGACAACAGCCAAAACCCCAAAACAATACAGAAAATGACCCTCGCAACTTCTTTCTGGCAATCAGAAACATGCTTTGCTTTAGTGCAAATGTGATAACATTTTAAACAATGAGAAATGAGATTTAGCACAGATTGGATGATCCTGTCTATATGTGTTCTCAAAATACGAATCAATGTATCCACAGAGTTAGGAATCTCCGTTCCGTACCCAAACATATTCTATAGTGTATGAACCAAACATAACCTTATTTATCCTAACTCCAAAAATATGTCAATATATAACTAAATGTAAAAAAATAATAATTACTTACCCAGTTTTATTTTACACTCTAGTTCCATTCCATAATGTTACTCTTATGTCTATTTATCCCATTTATTTATGGTTATTATATTATATATTCAAATGTCTACTGTGTTAGCTCACATTTTTATTCCAATAAATTTCATTTTTTTTATTGTGGTTTTGCTTGTTATTTTTCCGCACTTCAGCTATTAAGAGACTAAAAAAGTGTGTAAAAATGCATTACCGTTTATTTAATAAATGGACTAACCTAACCGAGCCCACGGCAACCCAACGTAACTTAAATCTCGCCCTATCTAACCCAAACAAACGTCGATCACTCAATGAGTTTATTAAAATTCAATTCAGCTATTTGAAAGACTAATTTTTGTTAGGTATTATAATGTGAATAGTCATATTTAACCCTAGAGTAGACGGACTAAAAGTTACGTATCAGGACGGGCTTGGTCTGACGGACCCAAATAAGAAGAATGAAAAGAAAACGTTTTAACCAGTTTATTAATACAAATTTATTTTTACATTAAAATACAGGCATGACTGTATTAGTATTGGCTAGTTTTATTGTCGTTAATTAAAAGAAGAGCTTTTAAACAAATAGCTAATTAGATCTTACAAATTTACTTTCAATATTAAATGTTTTCAAAAAACGTTATCCTTACCATGACGTGTATATAAAAAATTAAACAATTCATATTTTTGGAATAATAAAGACCTAAATAATCAAATAAAAAATGTAAAGTCTTTCTGAAATAAAACTGATTTCTTATTATGTAGGCGTAAAAAGTTCTACTTTTGCAAATGTGCATTTCCGTATACAGAAAAGCAAAATGAAGACAAGTACTGCTCTTACTCTACAAATAGATATTTACACAATAAAACTTATAATTTTATCACTTGTTAAATAACTTAAGAAGGTGGAAAAATTACTTTCTCACTCATAGGATACTGTACAAGCTGTAGGTGTCGGTTTTGTCCTTATCTTAGATCTACTACAGCGCAATCCCGGCACAGCAGTTTCGCGTGAGACAAGCACAGCCACGCTTTACACTGCTTAAACAAATACTTGGTTTTGCTGTCTTTGCACAAAGAGCACCTGCCTCGTTTTCCTGGTTCAGGGTTTTCTTTTGCAGGAATAGGAGTTCCCGAAAATTTTGCAGCTAAGGCTCGAATTTCCCTAGGTAAGTTGCCTTGTGCCCGAAGTGACATGTAAGAGTGACCGTCCTAAGTCCTTGATAAGGTTACGTCTCACAATGTTTGTTTTGATTCCCTTTTAGGACCACATAGGCTGCTATGTTCATAAAGAGAAAAAATAAACATTAGTGGCCAACGTAGTGTACCTCTTGCAACTGTATTCTCAGCACACATAGCTCTACTACATCTACACCAATGTTGGTGGAATTGTAGTATGTTATTATCGAATGTTTTATCTGGTCACAGTAGTTAGATCTATTTCATTGCTGTGGTGCATCCCTGACAACATCAGGACACATTTGTTACGTTTTGTTACGTAAGAGACCAAGGTCATATAGTCTTGAAATCCGAAAATGCTGAAGTATTGTTCTCTTCCCCTTTTCTCCACAAAGCATGGGGGTATCTGGGGTTTGTTTTTTTTTTAAGTCCCAATAATTGTTAGTGTTTGGTTTTTCAGAAGTTCATTGGCAGACTCATACGAGGTGAACCAGTTGTCTAAAGTAACGTTCCGATTACTTCCCTTGATAGGTCCAACTCATCCTATCAACAACAGCCGTGACCTTTGTTACTTACTGCATAGGGGCCATCTGGTTGTTTTGCACAATAAACCTAAAGGTTTTTTACGTAGTAAGTTTTCGAGCTTGCAGCGTAAATACCTTTACACCATATTTTTTGGGAATATATATCCTAAATTTACAGCCTCCCTGAAAAGAAACAAGAATACTCCTC
>NW_025783498.1:0-25994 GCF_021130785.1 Homalodisca vitripennis
TCATATTAGATGACTGAGCTCAATGTTGCCAAGTTATCAGCTCTTTAGTTCCCAAGGATTCTCTCATGACCAACAACCCAACAAAAAGTCACATAGTTGACTCTGGCAAGGGAAGAAATTACTTGATAGCAATTCCAGACAAATTCGGTGTTGAACACTCAAGAGTCAAACGCCTTCAATACTGCCTGGCTATCTGTGAAAATGCTTATCGTTTTACTCCTATACCGCAGGCAAAGATTCTCACAAGGGCATTACATATGCTGTGATTTCAACCTGAAAGAGTGTGGGATAAGGACCCATAGGGACCACCAGCTCCCTACATGGTCTCCCCCCACAAATCTGGCCGTCTGTGCTACATTTTGTTTTAGAACAGTCTGTAAACAATTCAAGCTCCACTGGTGGAAGAGTTTTCTTTCCTTCTAAAAAATACTCCTTAGAAGGTAATAAAAATCCTAAAGGGTTTCTCAAAGGAAAATGTTCGTGGTATCTAATCAGAGATCTTGTTCAGAGCATTCCCCTGAATAAGGATGCTAATCCTGCAATTCCTTTTGTTGCAGCCTGAGGCTGATCAAAGTCCCGCCCGGCTAGCCCGCGGGGTACACTTCTGGAAAAGCTCCAGTGATAGCAAAGCATGCTCTAATTTACAATTTTTAAGCCTCATTAATGATAGTCTTTCAGTCACTCACCCAATAATTATGGGCATTCAAAGGATGTGATTTATCATAAAATATCAAAACAACCAGCTTGTGATAGGATTGAATTGGCAAATTTTATGAATTCTCTCACCGTGTCTATAAATAATAGCAATTAAATTTTATACATTTGCATGTGTTTGCTGCTCAACCAACTGCTTTTCTATGAATTGTATAACAAGATTGTATATGAGAAATATAACAGACTAAGTCGTCAAAGAGCTAATATAAATTCAAAAAATATCGCTGCCAGCACAAAACAAAAGAGAACATAAAACGCCTCGCAGGTCAAACAAAGTATGCTGTCTGTGTCTTTTATTCTGAGTAAAAGGGTGCCGGGTTGTTTATACAAGTACTAAATATCACCTATATTGTACAGGTGGATGCATTCTTTGTCAGTCTTTACGCCTTACCCTACTTACTGCTGTTGTATTTATGTAAAGAAATTGCTTTCTCATCAAAGTACTTAATTAATATTTTAAAACACATTGATAATGAGTTATTATACTGAATTTCCCGCAA
Organism: Homalodisca vitripennis; assembly: GCF_021130785.1. NCBI lineage: Eukaryota > Metazoa > Arthropoda > Insecta > Hemiptera > Cicadellidae > Homalodisca > Homalodisca vitripennis. Next base: position 1,215 of record NW_025783498.1, read on the forward strand.
CACTATCCTTAGGTAACTAATATAAATTTGTATAGGATTATTTAAAAATAAAATCAAAAATAAATTATAATACAGTATAACAATTATTCTGCGCCAATCCCTAACTGATTCTTTAAATAAATAATTAAGTTTAAATTAACATTGTTAATCTGGGGTTGATTTCCGTGTTTCAACCGCACAACATCAAAAACTTTGAAGTTACTAGGTAACACATATAGTTATAAAAGTGGAATTATCCAGTTATATATTCCACTTTGGCTCTTCACAGTTTTGACAAGATACAAAGTCAACCCTGAAAAAAAAGAGACCCAAAAACATTGTTGTGTGTGGTCATTTACGTGGGGGAGTTAACAAGATAGGTGCACACGTTAGTATTTAGATTAACATTTGTGTTCGGTTTTCATTTTTCTGGTACAACTCATTACACTTTAAATTTAACAATTATCATCGGCCAAGATGACCTAGCTACCCTAACGAATTCCTTGAAAGGTATTAACGCCCAGATTATATTTCCCAACAAAACAGTATTTACCAGCAGGTTTAAATGATAAAACAGATAACCAACTGCGATAACTTTGTTAATAATATTTATTTAAGATAACTCCCTTTAAATTAAACCAATCAAAACATGTCGTTAGTAGTAAATACAAATAATAATTAAATTTACAGCAGACAAATTATTTCAGTGTGCGGTACGGTGCTAGGTGTATAGAAGAGTTAGTGCAAGAAAGATAGTGCGTATACCTAACCGTAAACTCCCCTACGTCAATTAATTGTGTACAATATATTGAAAATCTATATATATATATAGATTTTATCTATATTGCTGTAATATATATATATATATATATATATATATTTATCTATATATATATATTTATCTATATATATATATATAGATTTTATCAGGATTGCTGTAACTTACTTGTTATAATTTGAATAATTACACATTGAATATTATTAAAACATACAATAAAAGTATGTATAAAACGTACTCAATATATGTATATATGGTTTTCCATGTAGTATATACCTTTCTTTCTTCTTATTGAATCGTAATTAGTAGTTTGAGGTACATTGAGACTAAATTAATAGTACATTTAAAACGTCATATTAAGCAAATACATATTTAGGTAGAAGAGCTATAACTTCTTTTTCGATTGGATGAGAAATTTTATTGGATCGAGGACTTTATTAACTCATCCAAAATTTTGCCTTTATGGAGGTCTTCTTCGATCCAAATTAATATTAAAAATTGATTTGAAGTTGGTGAATAATTTTACATATATACCAGAATAGCATGATTGAAAATGAACAATGAGAAAAATTTCTGGTTGTACCTGGAAAGTAACAAGTTTTCTGAAGCAATGAATATTACATTTTAGATATCCTTTGCTTAGGACTATTTTTAAATAAAATAAATTTAAATGTTCTTGTAAAGTATAGTGGCGAATTTTTTAAACATTTGAAACTTTATAGTTTACAGTATAGTGAAAATATTTAGACTTTTAATAATTGTGATAGACATTTGGATCACGATAAAGTAATTTGTATTTTGATACTAGTGATATTTGTATTTTAAATGTAACATTTAGTTGGGCCAGTTTGATTTTTGGTTTGAAATTTTAGTAATATTGCCGTTTTATACATACAGCAATAAAAGTTTATTATTAACAATATAGTTTATTACAACAATATTACGTTTTTTACAAAGATAAACAATATGTGTTTAACTTTCAGTTAAATAATTTATCGATACAAACGTATTACTGCATGACTACACTGAGAACTTGTCCGTCTGTGTATTATAGTCCTTTTATAACCACAGCTTCATTTATAAACGTGAGGTAAGTATTCCTCCACACGATAAACTGGACTCGCCTCCCCAATACTCGCCGGGGGAGGAGACAAAGAAGCCAGTTGTAAGCATGGTCACGTTCCCGCCCTTGACTGTTAATATCTTTGTGTTATTCTTTACGTTGGTCTCTTATAAATGTGTCCATTCCATCAACCTTACTAAAAATATACATTCGTAGCTGAAAACACATTACTCGTTATAATGGAACAGTTGGGAATTATAAAACAAAAGTTACTCAATGAATTACACCGTGAAGAGTCAGCTTCTCAGATTAGACGGTTCGACAACTGATAGTTGACCGGCGGTTCCGCTATTAGTTTTACGTTTTACAGAGTTTTTTGCGAAGTATTCTTTTATTCACATATAAATATTTTTTTATTTTTTAATTATCCTTGTGTTGCATTTTGTTGGACTGTTTTAATTTTGTGTTAACACAATTCCTATTTTGCAGTACGTCAAGTTTCGGTGTGTGTGTGTGTGTGTGTGTGTGTGTGTGTGTGTGTGTGTGTGTGTGTGTGTGTGTGTGTGTGTGTGTGTGTGTGTGTGTGTGTGAAAGCTGTTACACAAGTTGCTGTTTAGTTTTACTAAACAAGTAATATTAGCTTGTAATGGCTTTGAAAAGGAATTTCACGCATTTTGCCTCCGAATGAGTAAGTCTGAGGTGAAATGTTTCACGGTTGATGTTTCAAGGTGTCAGCAGTGTGCAGTCACATGCGGGAGAAACCATAGATTTGATTCGCTGCATTAAGAGGGACAGCTTACTCTCCATTACAATATGTAAAGAATTAAATAAGTGGTGAAAATCGAAATAGGTAATAAGCTAGATTTCATCAAGTCCTATGCAGTTATAACTAAAAAATAGATGAGAGTGTCGTGAAATATATACCAATTCATGTATTTACGTTTATCATATAAAGTTGTTAAAATTATATTATTACAATAATTTCTATGCATTTAAAAAATATAGTGATTAAAACCTTAATATTTTTACTAATAAGCACACATTTGAAATGTGTTATTATCAATAACAGAAAAGAGATATTTTTCTTACCATTTACTATTTTTTTTGTATATTTAACCTTACAGGTCATGATACTTATATATATTGAAACCTACTGCATTTATCGCTCTGTTCAACAAAAACCCTCTAGAAGTTACATTAAATTAACTACGAAATTTGTTTTATACGTAAGCTAAATCAAGTTCAATGATAGTGCATAAGCGATATGCATAGGATTTGCTTCGTATAGGTATATCTTTCAGTACATAGAAAAATTGTATAAATACTCTAATTGGAGAAATTTTTATATAATCTCATTAGAAACATATGAAATTTTATGAAATACAATGTGACATATTAATTACAAGTTTTAAATTGCTAAGTACCTAAATGAAATATGTGTTATCTAAGTTCTATAGTGTGTAACTCATAAAATATTCAACAGGGCTATAAGAAATCGACAGCTCCCAGACGCCGGAATCTACAATAATGAAGCTTCGTGAAAAATTTCAAATGTATAGTCAGTTGGTTTTCAAAATATATGAGAGATGATAAATAGAAAGAAATTAAATCGAAATCAAATTTTTGAACATTATTAATTTTAAAAACAGAAAATGAACTACTTCTTGATTTGTCTAACAGCATTAATAACACCTGCTCAGCACACATGGTGATTTGATGTGCGTATTATAATTACCTTGAAATAGATATCTATTTAAGAATACATTAAACGTGAAATACAGTTTGGTATTCCTTTCCTGTGTAAATCATATATCTGATAGGAAATTTATTCTTATGTTGAAAACCCAGTCAGATTTGAATTTATCTCTGGAGTCGGAGCTAAGGAGGAAATGGTCAGTTGCTGTCAGACTGACAGGCGTGACACAAGTTTTCCGGTGTTGCGGTCAAAAACTTTCGCTGGCTCTGTGTAAGAGATACTTTAGAAACTGTTACTGTAGACTTAGCATACAAATTTATAGTTTTGAAATTTAAACATCATAAAATATAATTTCACTGCGAACAATTTACACGTTTCGTTCGTAATGTTGATTTAAAAAGTTTGGGTAAGATATGGATGTTTCTCTTTGACTGAATCAAAAGTTACGTCTTCCTCAACACAATCAAAAGTTTGACAGAATATCTGTTTCAACAATATATGAAACTGGTTCATCATTACGGTTTAAAGTTATGAATTTCCATTAGGCATTTTGTTGAACATTTCTAATACTTTTTGTTAGTTTAGTTAGCTTTTCATACTGTCATTATATTTAGCCTGAGAAATATATTTACACATCAATAAGCAGCCTCTACTTCACATTGTACATGATTTCAAGCACTTATAAAAACACTAAAATGCTTATATACATATAATAAATTACATTTTTAACGAGAGTATTACAGTTTTACTTTAAATAATGTCAGCATTAAGAATATATTCCAGTTAATCAATTTGACATTTTTGATTTAATCATAAACTTAAAACTGCTACTGTACAAGTGTTTCTTTTATTGAAATAGAAATGAATAGGTAGTACTCAAAGGCTTGTTGTGGCTAAACAATGTTAATGGTTTGTTTGAAATTCATTATTACGACAGATTATTCGGAAGGATAACAGTATGACGCCATTTTGCCATTGGCATTTGGACAAGTGTTCGCTAATCCATTATCCTGTGATTATTAGAGAAATTACTTAATTTATTATGATACAAGAGATGCTTTTTAGTTTAATTTTGAGTTTTTGAACTTAAAATGTTTAATCAAATTAACAATTATTTTATTTTTTTAATGTATATGTTATAATTTGATTAAACCTACTTTAATTCTTATTTTAATGTGTTTATAATCTTTAGCGAGTGAACCTATTATAAAAGTTAGCGGTTGTTTATTCTTTGTTCGAATATAATAAAGAGAAATCTAAGATTAATGATTATGTCTACTTGCACTATATACGAGATGTAGTAAAATAACAAGTAATTCAGGATTATTTACCCAATCAAGAAAACATAATTATAGCCTTATCCAAAGGACAAACCAATAAGACAAACTGAGTATGATTATATGAAACATGTGGTATTTTTGTTCATTGAGCAAAAGAAAGAATAATAAATTAGAACTCAATATTAACAATTCAGTGACAAGATTTTATTTCAAAAAGCACTCTTGCGTTTGTAATGCAGTTCCCTAGTTCCGAAACTTCTATTATTTGAAAACTATATAAACTAACCATGGAAATGAGGATGTATCACGTGGAAAGATATTCCGATAAATATTTCATAAGTAGATTGTAAAATTTTCTATGAAAATTTTTACACATGTCTCTATGATGGTGCTTGGTCAATAATAAAGTATGCCTGAGCTTAGGGTTTGTATCAATCTTGTTATCCTTTCAATTAATATTAAATTATGGTTTTACAAAACTAAGACTGAATTTAATGAGTTTAATTAGAATGTTAGTTTTATTTATAAAGGTTATTTCACTATATAAAAAATAATGTTAGACGTGTTATGTACGAACAGTAGTTTTTACACTAACGAGTAACAAAACGCTTTGTTGACTACTACAGAATGTTTGGTAACGAGTTTTCACTGCTGTGTGTCACCCACTTGTATCACACATCCTTTAAACACATCCAACATTTAGGCGGTAATTGTTAACATTGTTTGTCCCTCAGGAGATGTGCCTTTATGTTTTACTCAACAAATTAAATACAATTATATTTTATTTTTACAAAAATGAATGTTATAAATACAGTTACTTTTCTTAGGCGACCTTTGCGCTTTGCGCATGTAATAGGTTTTAATTTGTTTTCAAGTGTTTATTAACTTCATTTACTTCTGATTAAGCTGTGATTTTTGAATTAGAACTCAAACAGTATTCACGTAGTCCTCAACAAACCAAGTGGTTATCTTATTCACAGTGCGTAGTAGTTCGTTTAAACACCATATGGTTAGCTTTTACTAAAAGTTCCATTGTCTAGGAATAAGTTTAATACTTTATAGTTTATAGGATTACCTAACATGCCGATTTCTGGAATTTGTTTGCTTGTCGTATATAGGGATTAACTAAACACTGTGTGTAATGGATTATTTTATAAACAGTTTTATTTTTGCAGCTTATCTTACACACTGTGTGTTAGGGAATTTTTAAACACCGTATATTAAGCATTAACTTATACACGATATGTTAGGGTTTCATTTATGCACTATACTAGTGCATATATACCCACGACTTCGCTCGTAATTTCATTGGATTAGCAAGTGCACGAGTATTGCTAGTTCGAGTGAATTATATTTCCGAGACGCCAATGATGAGTTTTTTCCTCACTTGTTAGAATTTGAACTACTAACAATTAATTCGTCTTTTAACTTAGTCCCGTTGCATACGAACAAGTCTAAAATTACATGACGAGTATAACGTAAATAAATGAATAACAGCATTCTGCTGCAACGGTTACACTATTATAACGGCTTTGAGGTAGTTAGGCCTCCTCTTATAGCTAGGGTTACATGCACTATGCTTAAAATATATTATTACTGTAACAACAAATTTAATAACTGTGGGTTATTCTCGATGCCACTATAGTTTGATAATACCAATGTAAAAATGTTGGCTATCCATCAGTCAAAATACCATAAGCAACACTCGATGTTTATTGTACTCAAAATAAAACCCTGTGCTTAAATTTTTAGTCTAAAGTTTTGTTTGTTTTCGAAATATAATTTGTATACACGGACAAAAATTGATTTGTTCCAGGCCCTCAAGTGATACGCTTTGCTAACATCACGTATTGATCAAGTATTAGTAGAATTATTACTTAATAGTATTTAAAAAAAAAAATTCAAGGTGCAATTTTTATATTAATATTTCTGTACAAAAAGTGTCCTCCACTTTTATAGAGTTACAGTAATTAAACTCCGCTTTTCGTTCTTAAGTATCAATATTGTTATCTTGCAAGTTCAAGCTCTGTACGATTAGGTCAATTTTCGTTTACAAAACCTTGATTTACAAACGTTTTTGCAGAAAAGCTTTTTACTTAACAATGAATAAACCACCTATTATAAATGGCTTATTAAACTTTTTATTTTGTTCAATAAAATATAAATGTAATATTTCCGATCGTAAAAATACGCTATTCACTGAGGTAAAAATAACTGACTGAGGGGGTATAGGACAGTTGTCCAAAGTCCAGAGCACATTTCGTATTCATGAGAATACAAGCATCTGCAAACAAAGTTCAAAGGGCAATATTGAAAAGGTGTTCAGTAGTACACCTCAAAGAACTCATACATTTTATATCTTCTTCTATATTTTGAATTTCTAACATAAACCTTCAAGCGCAAATACACATATTAAATTACATCTTTTCTTAAGTAATTATGTAACTATTTTAAAAACTGATAATTCACTATGTAACTCGTTTGGCTGCCGAAAGTTGTAAAGTGTGTCTGGTGTATGTGACACAGAGAGATCGTAATTATTTCTCGCCTCTCATTTGACAGTTCAGAGGAGTCAGTGAACCAGTTAAAATGGTAATCTAAGTTTTAAGTCTGGGCTAGCTCATTAACAATCGGTATATATTTTGACCACCCTGGCTAGATATTAAAAAATAATTTCTTCTTTAATTACAATTAGGTGGTTTAAAAGAATTTATTTAGAGATTCTATTTTCATACTATCATTGATAAACATCAGTTAGAATGGATTAAAACTGAAAACCTGGAATAGAATATATATATATATACATATATATAATATATATATATATATATATATATATATGTATAATTTTACATTAGTGGTTCCAGGGAGATCTAAGATTAACGAGATGTAAGTACAAACAATATTAAGTGGAGAATTCTCTAAATGTTAAAATATTCAAGATCATTTTTCATGGTTTGATTTTTAAAATTGTTTTTTTTAACATCAATATACTAGGATATATTTTATCTTTGCAGGTGAGCAGCTATATAGATAAGGACTTAGCAATCAAACTTAATTGTAATAATTGGTAATTTTTTTATTTTTGCAATGGATAAAATGGATTGTATGAAAATTTATTGTTCATCAAAACCAGAACTGAACAGACTTATTTTATTATAGTAAGAATGAAAGATTATGTGTCAATCACTTAATTCTTAAAAAGTATTGTTAAAGGGCTTTTATTATAAAAATACATGTCTTTGAACATTTAATTAGAAACATATCAGTTTAGCTCTCTTTATTCTAAATTATGTTTACTAATTATACATTCCATAAACATTAGGTATAAAACCGTTTAATTGGTTGTTCCATTTGTGCTGATAGGAACGAATTTGAGAGCTGTTTTACAATTTAAAGGTTTAAGTGCTTTAAAATGTATATTTACTTATTATATGCAATCAAATATTGATGAAAAATTTTAAATTGATCTTACTATCTCTCTTAAAACAATTGTGCGGAAAAGGTGGCGTTACCGCTGCTCATCATTCTAAGATACCGAAGTATCATGCTTAAAGATGTACGGGGTATATGATATTTATTTAATAAGCAGATGTTTGTTTCAAAAACTTTATAATTCTGAAGGATTTCGCCTGTATTGGAGTATTACAAATTATGTGAAGATCTTACTGGTATGATATTGTTAGACCGGCTTAGACAAATACCGTCATTATAAAATTTCCGGCTGAAGGTATGTAACCAATAGCTAGACTATGTCTTTAACATAATGATATTTGGGTATCATCTACTGTTACCCGACAGTAGAAGGCAGAAAAATGCCATCTTTTTCCGTTGATTTGAATCGGAGGACGGTTCACACAACCCGCACCAGTCTATATGGAGTGAGTACTCTTGTATCTATTTTTAAGCCCTGATATTCTTTTGAGACCTTTCTTTCTCTTCTTCACAGTAGAAGAAGAAGAAGAAGCTCTGCCGCTAATATTGGCAGAGCTCCTCTTCGTGGCCATAATTAATAACCACGAAGGAAGGAGTAGAGCTCTTAGCTCTTCATGCTCTGTGTGCCTTCCTGCCAGTTCCATGATCCCTTTCACTAGCATGGTTTTATGGAGTCTGGTTAGAACTGAAATGGATGTGATTTCCTCACATAATATTTCAAAAACCTTTTTTTCAATCAATTTCTTTATCGTATACCTTTTATTTATCTTTACAAGTACATCTATCCTGGTTGTTCTAGATTCTGTTGCTCAGCCTCTGTAGTTCTCGTCGAATTAATATTTACCGAGGTAAGTTAATTCCTAAACCCGCTAATAGAAGGCCTATGTGGTAGGATAGCCTAAAAAGCCAGTGAGTATCATCCTGAGGACAGCGAGATAAATGATCAGGAAAGTCGATATATTTTTCTTTACCGTCTAAAAATGTTAATGATAAAGTCAGCGTATTCTAAATTCTACTGTGAAAATAATACAGAATTATACTATGTTCCCAACGTTTTCATCTTTAAACCTTGTATTTCATGGCAAAACAAGGTTGTGACCACCTCTCTCCTAATCTCCAGTTTCTGTTTTTGCCATGGCAATGGACCAGACTTACTTATTAACTTATCACTTTGTTACGTTACAGTTGGTTTAAGAATAAAGTACAATAAGAGTATGAGTAATGCATACACAGGATAATATTGTCACATTATCACAAGATAGTATTATCCTTACTACGTCGCACAATCCCCTTCCCAGCACTACTAACTTTATTAACTATAATAGCAACTTATCAATAAATGTACTGACAACATTACGTAAATTCCAAGCAGAATCGTATAATATATTAAAGTATAATAAACGAAATTGAGAGTTTTTGTATGTTTTGGTTAAAATATAACTTTCATCATTTATAACTATGCAATTTAATTTATAAGGTAAGCTTTGTAATAATCTTATTCATTAAATCTTGAGACAGTCGTCGTATTGGTTTTAAAACATAACTAATCTTTTCAACCGAAAATGATATTTAAAATTTTATCAAGATATAATTAGATTTAATACATACCTAGACAATAATAAATTATTCACTTGAATGTCTATGTATTATTCTTTAATATGCACTATTTTGCATTAAATCATATTAACACATCAATAATTTATATAAAACGCATTAAAAGCAATATCTTCTTCGATTTAGAACAGTAGCCATTAATACAATAAATGGGACTAAACGCCGGGGCTAGCCTTTGAGTTTCAGTCTGGGCAAAGAAGGTCATCATATTACAGTATTAATCATTAAATAATTTTATTTTAAAGACATGATTATTACGCATATAGACTATCTTTATGTTTCCTTGAAAAGTGTCCTTGAAACGTTTTGAATATTTATATGACGTCATACTTTATTTTGTATATTTTGTTTACTTCTGTTTCTTTATTAATGGCCAGATTTGTAGTATGTTAATACGCCCCTTATTTAATATTAATGAAACATTCTTCTTTGAGGTCAAAATTGGGATTATAATAATATTATTTCCACTTAAGGTAGAAAGCTATTGGGAAATGTAAAACTTCCAACGATCAAGAAAATATGATAAATAGTGTAGATTTTTTGGTCATTATAATTTACTTCCATTTAGTACTTTTTGTTCTATAGCCGATTTTGCCTCATACCTGATAAAGAAAATATATATATATATATATATATATATAGATGTATTATATATATATATATATATATATATATATATATAATATATATATATACAAACACAGCTCTGAGAAGCTTCTTTTGTTAAAAGGCAACTAATTTAGGTTTCGTAACAGTCTTTAAATGTACAGTTAAAAAGTTTATCAGAATTGTCTTTTACATCTGCCCTGTTAGCAGTTACCCGCTCCTTTGCAAGCAATTTAGCCGTTGCATGTGTTGTACCCATCTCTGCTGGTTAGAGTGAATTATATTTCCGACGAAATCGTTGAGTTTGCCTTGTTTCCACAATCAATAAAATACCTCAAAAAGTATATATTTATGGCTATTGTAATTAACTTTGTTCCTAGTATGTTTTGTTCCCTATTTTATTTTGCCTTGTTTCTCGATCAAGAAAATATATATCTGAAATCAGACTAGCCTATTTCTGTGAAAAGTGAACCAAGATATATTTTATACTAGTTTTTTTTTATTTATAGCAAAATTTAAATAGTAATATTGTCCTTTCACTTAATACTTAACTTTTATATAATACTTGGTATTTGATAAAAAATATACTTTTAAAAGTATATTAAAAATAACTCTACACGTTTGGTACATTATAAACAGAAAAATATTGAAAAATATTTTAGAACATTTAGATCTTATTTGGTACTTAAACAAAGTCCAGCGAACTTTGATCAGGCATAGTTCTTGCCGACTGCTTCAATGGGAGTTTTTTTGGTGTCAAATTCTAACCATCTATATGCTTTAGGGCATTTTGTAAGGTAGATGAGTTCTTACCTAATCGCTGAAAATAAAAAACGGCGTTAACAATACTTGCTATTTCTTAGATAAATTTACTAACTGTAAATATAACCAAATTGAAAAATAATAAACAATATTTACACAGAATAGTTGATTATATTAGATATGCTCGTTTAATTTATATTTCACAATGTAGAGACAAATACGAGATTTTTCGCTATCTCAAAAACCAGTGGGGCGTAGCCTGAAAGAATTTCCTTAATAAGAATAGGCCTATGTTTACTTTAAGCGACCGTATTAATGTCCTATCGGTTGAATGGCTTAGGCGTGAAAAACAAAATAAACAAACAAAGGCACTTTCGCATTTATAATATTATTAGGATTATACGTAAGTATATGAATACATGGTGGTAACACAATCAAAATATACTTTTACAGCGTTGCATAGGTAGAGATAGAATTACATACCACCTTGACTCCATTCATATTTAATGTCAAAATCAAACTCATATTTTACTCTCTGTTCTTAATAGTCTGTAATATAATATATTTACTCAAATATGATTTCCATGAGGATATGAGATATTGTATAAATAAGAAAATATGATGAGGTCACTATGACACACAGTTTGGTACCATGTCTGCAATAAAAACATGTTTACAGGATTAAAAATACATACATTTAAGAACAGACTAATTAAAGATTTATGAAAACAAACGTCAGTAAGCAGTTTTTGTACTAAAATCAATTTTTAATGTATTGTATTACATATGGCATATTTACAATAAAAATTAATTACATTTTAAAAGGTAAGGTGATGTAGATATATTTTAATATAATACATTTTATGATAGCATTAATTTAAAACGGTGATGTATGGTTATTTTTTAATGTTATATGGGATCTTCTAAGTAAAATTAGGTGGTCACATTTCAAGTCTAGATTGCCAAAAGACTAGCTAAAAGGTCCAAACTGCTCCTTCAAAATGTCAGATGCTCGGAAGATCAGGAAGACATTAAATGAAACGTGAGCGGAAAGTCCTTCCACTAGTAAAATCGTCCAAAACAAGATTATGTAGACGCTCGTCACGTTCTGGTATAATCGTGAAACATATCCATGCTATATAAAAAATTGTAATCACTCTAATTTCTAAAAATACCTGTTCAGAGTCACTTTTTATATTTGTTTCTGTCTTATATTGCTCGGTAGTCATCTTTTTTTTAATAGTTTCCAACACAATATGTTTATGTTATTAAGCTAGTGTATTATACAAATATAATAATATAATTTCCAAACATTAAATATGTACTATTATAAAAATTATTGCACACAAGTTATCTAAAACACGTTTATATGGAAAAATACTACTGGATCGTAATTTGTTGACTGGACCACATTCTTCGATATTTTATGCATTATTAACATGTTTTTAGATATATTAAAATTATTGTTATTTAATTACGCCAGAAACTTAACAGGAATACGTAAATTACCAATATTTTAAAGTATAAAATATATTATGTAGATGTAAAAATGATTTTAAAGCATTTATCGTTGTTTTAGTTTATTAATACATGTATATACATGTTCTAAACAACATCGATATAGCTGATGAAGAAGAAGTCATCAAGGCTATAGTCAAACGAACTTAAATTTTACCGTATAGGAACAATGTTTAAATATAACTTGTTATTTTCAAGCTATTGTTATTGATCGTTTTAATCATAGAAGATATTCCCATTTAAAAATACATAAGAAATAAAAACACATGAATGATTTTAAATTGTCCTTTTAATGTATATATTTTAGTTAAAAAAATTTAAACTTTTTATCTGAATAACTAATGCAATTATATAAATTAATTGTATAAACTATTTCTTGATAATCGTCAATGTTTCATTACTCTAAAATCTAAAATGTGGCCTTGACGTATGTGTTGGTAACCAAACATTGTTCTATGAGAAAAAAAAAAACAGATATTGTAACTAGTGAAGCAGGTTTTTAAAATGATAATTCACTTGTGCGTTAAAAACAATTTAACTAATACAGCGTGGAAGCTTATATTGTTAGTAATTTTCCCGCCTACAACAAACGCATACAGTTCTATAGACAATATTGTTAAAGAATGTGCTTCAATATGTGTGAGTTATGTTTTTAGCTATATACATTTTAGTCAATTTCAAAGTCAGACTGGTTGGATGTTACTAATTTTCTCTTAGCCAAATTTATGTTTGTGATGAGGGACAAATCTACCCTCTCATTATTATATTAGTAAATATTTTAATCCACTAAATATACAGTGTGATCGTGATTTTCGGTCTCCAATTTGTTTGTAAAGTTGTTTATGGGAAACGATTCCTTTGGTAAATTTTGTTTCTAAAGCTTTAAGGGCAGATTTATTTTAGTTTACAGCCTCACTATTTTGATTCCTCAGTGTCAGCTCTGTGGTTTTATATTGGAGTCAACCTGTTAGGCAGGTTAGGGATAAACCAACATTTTTTATAGGTATATATATATATTCTACTATTGTATTTACTATATTCTATTATATTCCAGGATATATCTTTAAGTAATTAACTTCCTTACCTCATAAGTAATTTGTATTTATTCTTTTTACATATGACGATAAATAATTAGAAATTAGACTCATGGAGAGTAGACATTTTTTTATTTTTAATATGAAAAATTGAAATATTAAGAAGTGGTAGTTGCATTTGTATCGAACCTATTCTTCAGGTTCTTATCATAGAACTCATAAAACTCGTAGTCGTACCATTATAAAAGTGAATAATCCAATTCATATTCATACATGACGAAATATTCAGTTTTTGCTTTATAGTTTTACACACAACATATATGTATAGATGTTCCATACTTTACTATATATACCTATTAAACCATATCTCGTGAATTAATTCGGAATATGTGTGGATTTTAGTTTAATGCTGTAATTCATAATGTTTAATTCCAGGAGACACTCTTTGTACTAGTTGGTAGAGAAAAGACACAGTATAAACTTTTTAGTAGGGGGGTAGATGTAGTGCTGTCGTAAAATTTAAAATTTTTTTACTAATTGAATTTTTATTTCTTAAGTTAGTTGTAGGTTAAAATTTATTGAATGCATACAGAAAAATGTTATATTTGACATTATGTTTAGGTGATTCTTTATTTTAGACCTTTTTAATGTCCTGGTTATAAACAAAAGATGTCAGGTAAGAGCATGCAGGGTGTTATACCTATGAGCCGGGTCAAATTCTCGTGCCCCTTTCGGTTTTCCCGACTCTTTTTTGTTATAGTGTTTTATTTTGTTGTTGGTGTTTGCTCTCGTTGACTCTTTCGAGGCTTTGGTGTCGTCTGCGACTGGATCGAGAGAGTAGCGACCTTTCACTTCTGTTCAGACCGTTACTAGTGAAGTTTATTTTGTTTTTACCCTTTTATTTAGTTTTTGGGTTTTTGTTTTGGGTTTTGTTTTTGCCCCAAATGTCTGGCTAAACACGGCTGTGTCAACTGACGAGTGAGTAACTGTTCTCTATTTATATTTTACTTATATTTGTTCGTTTAGCAGGTTAACCTCAATAAGCGTGTGGTTCTGAATTTAAGTTATAGGTTCTGGGGATTCTAGTTTTGTATTTATTAGTTATGTGTTATTTAGTAACTTGTCTCCTTTTCTCCCAGCCTTAGGAGGCCGCTAAATTGGTTTTTTTACTGACCCTTGAAAACTGGCAACTTTAACTTTTCCCATTGTTTTTGTTTCTTAGGCTAACTGTTATTTGGGGGAATTTAATTTGGGATTTATGTTTTCCGGATTTAACTTTTATTCTGTTCAAACTCTAGGCAAACTGTTTTCACCCTGTTTCTAAGTTTAAGTTTTTAGCCTAGATAGCCCTAGAGTTTAATATAAGCCTAGATCAAAGGGTTTCTTAGGGCTATCTTTTGTTTCCCTAAATTTTTCAGGGGGGATTTACCTTATTATAGCTGCAGGGGAGCTTTTCCCCTGCTTTTCAGAAAGTTTCAGCTAATTAGGTTCAGGAATTAACTCTACATAGTGTATTTTATAAGTTTTTCCATAATTTTTAGTTTCCTTGGTAGTTGTCTTGTATTATGGTTATTATTTTTTTTATGTTACAACCAAATGTTTATATTAAGCTCTCTCTGCTTGACCCAGATGTCCCTGCAACTTTTACTAAAGGTTCCAACTCCTTTTGTGGCTTGCTTTTACTTACTGTTAGTCTTTAAAGTTGAAATTCTGAACGTATCTTAATTTTTTTGTACTTGGTTATATGAGTTTTCTTTTGTTTTTTTTAAACCAAAGGTTTTCTAGACTTACCTTTTGTTTTGTTACTGTACTATTACTTATGTCACAGCAGTTAATTATAACTTTAACATGTAATTTCCTGTATATTTATTGAATTATAATAGTTTTACCTTCTAAATGTTTTTTTACTATTTTCTTTTTTTTTCACTCTTAATTCTTAACTTTTATTCTTTTGAATTGTTTTCATGTACCCAGGGCTTTCTGAAACTTGTTTTATAACAATTTTACTTTGTTGAAATGTTTACCTAGCAAGACAGGCTTTAGAAGCACTCTGTGCTTGCAGGGTTCACGAAGCCCTTGGGCCGGGTCCTTACACCGGTGCCATGGCGGGCTACTAAGGTTTTCCTACCTGAGGACATTATTTCTCTGTGATACCCTGCTGTGATATTGTCTCAGTGTGCCTGTTATTTAAGTATTGTTATCCAGTTTGTTATCTAGTTTTAAGTAGTTAAGTTTAGGTTAATTCTATCCTTTCAGGAACCCGCCCTGTGCCACAGGACTCCGTGTGATTTTTGGCTTTTCCTGTTTGAAATTTGGCGCTCTAAATTCTATCTAACTTAAGTTTATAAAGATATTTAATTTTATCCATAAGTCCTGGGTTGACCACGTATAGTTTTGTTCTCCAGGTGCACCTGAGTAGGCAACCTTTCTGGGTAAGTTTTGTCTGCGTTTGTCCCCTTGTTTTTTTTTTCTTCTCAAAATATATCATATATTTTTCACTATGGCTGGCCATCCACGTTCTTTCTTTGCCTTTCCTTGCTCTCTCTCCGTGAGTCGGGCCCCGCTCCGCTCCAATGGGAGCACGTTCTTTAGCTTGGTACGGGCGAGCGGAAGCGGGGTGTGGCTCACCTATTCTTACGTAAGGCATGTGTCAGGGATCTCTTCATTCTGATTCGCTTGTACTGTTATCATATCTAATAAAAATAATTAAAAACACTATACATGGCTCATAGGTTATTGTGCCATATAAATAAAATATGAATAAAAGGTAATTAATTTTGGTGCTGTAAGAACTATTTTGTAAGGAACTAAAATAGCATTTGATTTTATTAGTTAGTCTTTGTTTGTTCTTGAACTAGTCATATTTCTTACAATTTATTAGATGCGTACGGAAATTGCTATTTCTGGCCAAATTTACGTCTACAGGAGGATCAAAAGGAAGACAACAGAAGATGACCGTCAATAAGTATGTTTCATGAAGTATTTATAGTTTAATAGTATTCCATGTCAACATGAGAAGTTGCCATACGAAGTTTAACCCACCTACATGTATATTCTAGAAACTATGAGGATAAATCGGGACTCCATCACTCAATGTGAGGTTTGTGTGGAAGGAACGGTGCAGGATGCAGCTTGACTGTTTCAAGTGGGTAAAAAACCAATAAAGGCAGGACTAAATTGATGGTTTGTAAGCAAATATGACTGAGATAGCGAATGCAATAAGAGAAGAAGGAGCTGGACAGAGCGATATGTGTGGAGTGAGTTTTGATCACTGTCTTGTCATAACAAAACTGCATATATACTGAATCCCCGACAATAACCGGGGTAGTTTGCATTGATACACTTGTATCAGTTCTATGATAACATAAAGAGATCGAAGCATATTGACATTAAAAACTCACTTTATCAAATGCATTGCATCAAAATATGTGATTAAACTTGAGTATTTACCGCCAAAAGAAAACGTGTCAGACATATTATAGGTCAAAAGAAAATTAAATCTATTTCCTACCTAATTTAAACATCTATTAAGTGAAATTTTAATTAATAATTGAAACTACTCGGAACTTGAGGGGGGTATTTAATAGACCTCATAGTTTTGGTTTTAGTAAAAGCATATGTTGTTCCGTGTAACAATTTACATGTTTTTTTATTTGTGTACCTACAAATAATGTAAGCTAGTAAAATGTTTCTGGGTAGACATGTTTTTGCTTCAACCTATTTTATTACAATTACACTGTAATAAATCTGTAGTTTACAATACTGACTACGTTTCAGGAATGAGATATCACTGAATGTAATAATTATAACTATTGTTATAATATCTTTATTTATAATTACTGGTTTATAATATAAGTTTCAATAAAGTGAAATAAACATTACTAATTTTTGTTTAAATTTAATGTGGTACAGTTGTCGGTTATTAACAAAATTGAACTTGTTGTCAGTATTTGTTTTAGTTTGATTATACTACTATGAAAATGAGCAATATTTATGTTTTAAAATTACAAGACCATTAACTAACTGCATGTTATTTTGCTTTATTTAACTTATGCAGAAATTACGTAATTAATTTTATGCATTAAAGATATCTGCAATAAAAGTTTGTAGGCTATGGACCCATGATATTTTTGTAATTTTATATTTTTCTAATACTTAAATCAGCAAGGAGTGAATTCTTTAACGATAAAACATTATAAATCATATATACTTTCGATTTTTCACCCAACTATAGAAACAAACATTTGAAGTGTATGTATTTGAATACATTTACCATATTTACATGGGCCATTTACACTGTTTTGTCACCCTACTTATTTGATCAAACTATAGTTTGTCACCCTATTTTTTTGCTCACTATACAACAAATTTATATAAAACATTTTAATTTTTGCGTTTATACTTTCATATTGAAATATCATATTCACTGAATGATATCAGTCATTCATTTTTGGCCTCATATATTGTATGTCTCTGATCTGATATAAAGTTTTGCTTGATAGGATTTTTGCAGATTGCAGTGTTATGTAAATTTATTTAAATTAAAATGTTGAGAGACTACTTTTTACAAAGCTAGGGAAAATATTTTAGTGGAACAAGAAGTTTATAAAATTGCAAAAGCTTGTTAGGAAAAGCTGATTAAAATGGAAGCTGCCAGACACTCCAGGTGCAGCTTACTTCATGCTGACAGCAGAATGAGACTGAAGCAAACATGCACATTCATTCAAATGTTCTCTTTACGTCTGTTGTATAGTATTACATTTACTCTCTCGATAAAATTTAATGTAAAATATTGTATAACTAGATAGTTCTTTCAGTATTCTATCTTAAACTTTTAAATGAACTGATTCCATTTCAGAAACATTACACAGAGAGCCCTGCTATTTGTAGATGTAGTAGCTTTATATGTATATTTATTTTATTATTTTTATTTATTAATCTTATTAGCTATGATTTACGTTTCAATTAGTTTTGTTTCCTAGACTATGAGTATCATGTACAATAATTAAAGTTCCATCGAAATTTGCCGTTTAGTTAAAGTGAAATAAATTGCTTTAATCTTAATAATAATATTTTTACAGACACTAACCAATATAATAGTACAATTTTCAATGTGTATAAGCAGCCCTGTCTAACGAGAATATTCTGATCTAGTGGTGATACACTACAAAGCAATTGTTTATTAATAAACACTATGCATGAGCTTTGTGGTCACTCCAGCTCCAATTGCAACACATTGGGAGGGCTCAAATAATTATTACGTGTTCAAACGTTGATTGGATAATCTGGTACTTTAATAAATCTCTCCATGCTGGAATTGAATATTTATTATATAATAAAGTTGAAAAAACTGTTCTGCAACTGTACAAGTTAACTTCGAGGAGTTGAAATATGCAAAGGATCAATGAATGACAAATGGGCCTGGAATATCCTCGAGAGATAGCAATGAGCCAGAGGATATCAGGACATCCTAACTAATATAGTCAGTTTGTTCCTATGTTATGTTTTCACGCGTAAACTATACAAACAATTACACTTAAATTTTGTATAGACATTCTTAGAGCTCCTGGATAAATATATTAATATTTATATTTTGAAGATCCCTCCAGGCTACTAATCTGTAAGGTTGCAAAAATCCCATCTTGGTTTCCTAAGTTGCATTATAGTAAACATATATTATTTACTAAAACATGTAGTAAAATGTTCTGTGAAAGCATTGTTTTATTACAACTCACTACTATTTTAAATTTATTAACGTTTACGATACTGTAAGTTTTTGTGGTATCAGCAACTTTTTATTTCAACCTTTTTGGTAACTACTGTAAATTTTTTGTATAAAGGTTTGTTAAAATTAGTAGCATATTTATGTCAGAGGACGTGCATAAACACTAATTTTATGATGTTATAATGTTTGATTATAATGTTTTATATATAAGTAACTGCTTTTAAAAATAATTAAATTCTCAGTCAAAAACAGTTTTTAAAGGCGTTTTATATAAAATAACTTGAGATAGTTAAAAATGCTATATACAAGTAAACATTCTTCTAACTATTAAAAACAAAGAATAGAAATTCTAATTCAAGGAAAAAGTAATGAAAAATTAGTGAAAATAAATTAATTACTCAAAACTTAGGGATGAAACTTGTAAGTAGTACTTCAATTACAGAATGATTGAGACATTTACAGTCTTTATTAAATCCTTATATACAGACAGGATACATTTTACTCGATAAATAATTCAGAGCACCCGGGTTGGATAGAAAGTTTTATTTATTTTCAAATATTCAAGAGATATTATTCTCAAATATTAATTCCACGTTTATATGAATATTGTTTAACAAATACGTTACGTAGGGTATCTATTATTAGTAGGTATCTAAAAGAAACTTTGGGTAAGGGACAATGATAATTATTTCATTTTTAAGACTTTAGAAATAATTTATAATTTTTTTGAATTACTAATGTACTTATTATTAAAATGTTATAGTGTAATTGAAAAAGCATTTAATAATCTGGAGTTTGATAATCTCAGTCCGCAGATATGTAGATATCTATCAAGTGATCAAGTAGTGTACTTTATACTTAGGTTGTTATTCCTATTTATGTACTACATCATGACAAATATTACGTAATTATAAATCCTGGTTCATATTTTTAAAATTCAAATTTTCACTAAAACCTTCGTTTTTAGGTAAAAATGTAGGAAATAATGTTCTGTCGGTATTTAACCTTACAAAGTGGCAGTTAAGCTGTTTGTTAACGGTGAGGGTGGAGTAGGATGATTTTTATAAACGTACTATTTTCGTACGGAACTACTTAAAAATAAAATTAACCTCTACCTCGCCTTAGCAGGATTTTTGCAATAATACTATCCATTAAAAACATAGCATGAGCTATGTTTAATTAATTGTAACCAATGGGTGGATAAAAAAATAATAAGACTAAGTAGTTTTCATAGACTATTGTTATTTTCATTACTATAACATTTATGAAAATGTCAAATTTGTAAAAAGCACTGATTAGCACTAAATGCAAATATTGGTTCAGCTGTTTTTAACCTTTCGATTAGGCAGCGTCTGAAAATTTAAAGCTGTCACAGACTTTAATCCTGGAATTTGAAATTCACGTCGGTCTATAATACAAAAGCAGTCGGTGTCGAGAAAGCTCAAAACAGATCGTAGTTCAGTATGTTATCTTTATTATATGTTTAGATGCAATGTTTTCTCGTCAAGCCAAATTGACGTATCAGAGACTGTAAAGTAGGTTGTGGAGGGTGTTATTGTATTTTATAGCCTCACAGAGTAACATAGCTGCTGGGAGGTTAAGGCAGTTTACGAGCAACTGGGCGGCTTTCCATGACTCAATGCTGGCTTAGCTCGGTAATACAAACACACTGAACAGTTGTTCCATAAAAATACCTATCTGCTCTTATGGGGTTTCTGTAAATCAACTTTACTATGAAACTATCAGTTACCTGTGGATTCGCAATTCAATTTTACGCGTGTATGAGCACTCCTGATTGTATTTAATTATATTGCAGATGCCAATGTCAAGGTTTGCATTATTTCAAAGATGAAGACACCCTGCCAAAAGCTGTATATTTACGACTGTTGTAATTTACTCCGGTCTTAGTATTTTTTGTTCCATTGTTGATTTTGCTTGCTTCCCGTTCAAGAAAACATACACATATATAAAAGTCTGAGGATCCTACTTCTATTAAAATACAACTAAGATGAGTCTTATAACTTTATATAGGTATTTAAATTTATAGTAAAACTTAGATGGCAACTTTGTCTTTAATATCTGCATTACAGTATGACTAATCACTGCATGCTTAAATATATGTTTCAAATGTACAGTTATAAAAAGTACATTTGTACTAAAGCTTTTAATTCTCTTATCTTTATTTTCTTATCCTTACTTTGTGCTCAACACCGATTCTATAAAATGTCAACTATAAATTTAAACAGAGGTTAAATTAATTTTAAAATGGTTGTGCTGCCATAAACTAATGTTTACACAGAATACATGATTAAATTTAACAGGATATTCCAATAAACAATATACGTTTGCAGTAATGCAATTTTAGAGAGATTTTTTACAAATTTAGAGACCAGTGGGGCTTATAAACCAGGAAGAATTATGGGGAATATATGTTATCCAAGAACGTTAAAAATGTCCATGTTAAATTTCAGTACAATCGGTTGAATATTTTTACGCGTAAAAGCGAAATAAACAACACTTTTGCATTTATAATATTAGTTTGAATAGTTAAAACCGTATAAATAAATTATATCGTGAATGTTTCTCTTTAAAATGAACCTCATTCTATCCGTAACAAGTCCATGTTACACGAAACTTAGATTGGTTTACTCCTACCTTCCATATTTAAAGATATTTTCCATCAAAGTGTTCTGTTATTAAATCTCTATTAATTAAACTCAATCTAACTGTCTAGGAAGTGTGAATAATTATCTATATCTACATAAACGTGTGGGAAGGATGGTAAGTTCGGTAAATCCGCATATGCTTTACTTGTGAGCCTCAGGGTCACGCCTACAAAGGTAGTAAGTAGGTATATGGACCTAGGTGAATGAAATATTTGAATTCTCAGTATACTATTATTGAAACCATCACGCCTGATTTATAAATAATTAACAACAATCTAGGTCTTTAATATCTTTTGGTGATTACATTTCAGCTGTACAATAAGTGCATTGGATAAAAAACGAATTGTATATTTTATATCTTGTAAAAAAAAACATTGAGTCCAAAGCCTTCACTTGTTTAATTTATAAGTTTACAATGAGAAAATTGCCAATTAAAAGGTACCTTGCCTATGATTGGTAAGTTTGGGAAACCTATAGGTACATGTTAGAATCCACAACTGTTAATCTTAACCTGCTTCAGAATTCCTGAATAACACTAAGGGTAGTGTTTATTACAATTTCCTCCAGGCTGTACGTGCTTGTACACCTGAAGGACTTCACCCTTTGTAATTATGCCCTAACAGGTTCTGATGCTGAACCTCGGGCATTGGTACTCCATGGAAAGCTCAAAGAGCTGGAGATGCGTTACTTGTATTAAATTACCTGTCGGCCTCAAAGCTTAAAAAATCGGTGTCGTCAAGGAAATTATATGCATTATTTCTTTAAATAAAAAAAATTACTTATAACTACATATTGTGTGTGCTAACATGAGCCACAGTTGAAATCTAAACTTTGCTAGTTTTAAAACGAATTTATTCTCCAAATATATAATTGTTTTAAAGTATTTCCTGCCAATTTATGTTCTTTTCGAACTTTTATGTAATAACTTCCATGTGTAATGTTAAACTTGTAGATAATAATTTGGGTCATGCATTAGATTAGTCGGGCCTGAAAATAATAACGCAGCTTACAATTTGTATTGCTACATATTCAGGTGTTTAAGATTATTGTAATACAGTACGAGTTATTTAATGAAAGTACGTTATGTTTTGTAGTACCAATGTTATTATTAGTCGGTAATGCTCATATTATTCATATTTGTATTGTATTTATCTCCTTTAAAATCTAAGTTTACTTGGATGGTCCATAAGTAACTTTATGTTCATTATTATTTTATTTATATCATAATATTTCCTAAATTAACGGGTATGAATGGAACGTGCTTGACAATGCATCTTTGTACTCAACTGTATGATCTAGAGGTTCTCAATGTGGGTCAATAGTATATAGCTCCTTGGTAAGCTTGTATATTCTATGTTAAGAAAGCCAATTAATACCAACTATTCAGCCTTTTCTACAAATACATTTTAATTTTGAGATGAAAACACAACAATATAACCCTAAAACGTATCTTTGAACATAGCATGGTACAGTTTAAAAAAAAAATATAAGGCCTGTCTAGTCCTAAGAAATATGCTTATCAGAGATAACATTATTGTAAAAGGTGTTTATAACTACTGTTATAACTATCATGGAATAGTTTTTATCACCTTTAGAGTCTTTTTTGTATTTTTGTTATTTGTAGAATAGTTTTTGAATCATTTATCAAACTGTTATAGCCTGTAAACTCAGTTTTTTAGAAGACTTTTGTAGTTTGAATTTAACTAGACTTTGTATAACAGTGTTTTAGGTTCTAGAATCCAATTCAAATATTGTGTTTTTCTGCTTCTGCCATTTCCGGGCTAATTTCTGTCTTCCCGAAGTTTCTGGCATATTCGGGGACTTCAAGTGTGTAAAAAGAAGATATAATTTTTATTCCAAAAATTTGTTTAATCAATACAGTTTTTTCGTTGTACTTTCTTGTTACAGTTAATTTGGTGTTTTAATGGAGGTGATAACTTGAGTTAAACACTATAATTAAAAATTATAAATTTACATTAGTACATAACTATAATGACAACTATATTGTTTATATGGTATCAGTAATGGATATGGTCACCAAGTAAATAAAAAGTCAAAACTGGGTCAATTTGGTCCAAAATTACTGCATAAACAGAACACCGTATAAATCGAATATTTCCAATATATATTCGTATTTTCCAATATATAATAAAACCAAGGACAAAAGAAAATACAATTAATAAACAAATCAACATTGGATCACAAAAGCAGTGTATGTTTTCAGAAGGTTAGAAAAATGCTGACTTGTTTTAGAAAAGTTCAGAATCCCAAAATAACAAAACATAAAATCAAATTTATTTTAAGTCTGAGATGGAGATTTTGAAATAAATATTACCATCCCGATATATGTTTTATTCGAGAAAAGAAATAAGGATTAAGGTAAAATACCCAGCAAAAATCATTTCGTTTTGCGTTAAAAGATAAGATTCTACTTTTATTTAGAAGCCATCTTTACGGTGATAATCCAGGGGGAAAAAAAAACAAATATTTAAGTTCCATGGGTCCCCCTTCAAATGGATAAAACTTCATTGCAGATAGCCTCTCTGAAATGGTGTGGAATTCAAATTAGGGATAACTAATTGAGTGATAATCTAAAATGGTTCTTTTGCACAAGAAATAAAGCT
>NW_025783499.1:0-28823 GCF_021130785.1 Homalodisca vitripennis
CAAAATCTATTGTGGTTAATTCATGATGGGAATGGTCCGCACAGTAAATTTTGGTTCTTATGGGGTGTAGGTGTAGTGGTGCGGGTGATGGTAATACCTGGTTAACTGATTATTTGGGGAGTTGGGTTATTTACCACCTTCAGCCATTCATATGTGGAACAATTCTTATAACGTAACTTACCAAAATAAATCTATATCTCTCTCTATATCGTTCTTCACTTCACATTAATTTTTGCTTTATGAGATTATAATGAAGATTTAAAAAAGATAATTACACACTGACGCCAGCTGATCTAGTAAGTTTTAAATATATATTACTCTAGTAACACACACACACACATATCCATCTCTAAAGGGCGATCACCTAGACACTCTTACAGGCTGGTACACCAAGACAAATCAAAATGTCCAGGGTATTTATGCCCTAAACTGGCCCAGAATTGAGGTTATGGGTGGAATTTGCTCTCCGCCTCAAATCCTATGTGGTGGTTCTCAGAACACTTTCCTGAGAGAAAAATAAATCAGAGAGTGAATATTTTTGTTTTGGTCTGGGTTTGACAGGTCGTGTCCATGTTATTTGTCGGTCGCGTTAAGAGGGCGAGGTGGCGTGTGCAATCTTGGTTCACACGAGGGTCTGAGGCATTGTCATGCTGTTGACAAGAACTAATAGGTTTCGGGTTTCGAAGATTTTGAGACAAGGAGGGCTCTCACTCTGTGAGCTGCGGGGCCTTGTTTTTCAAAAATAGTGGATTCTAAGCGGTTCACTCAATATTTAGATTATCCTCTGTTTACAGGACACTCCAACATGTCCAGATTTATCAGGAAACATTGGAATTGTTCTTTAATTCTTTAACTGATTGGTCGTTAATACCTATTTTGAAATCTGGCGTAAGGGTCCTTATTAGCTGGGTGATTTTAATGCTTGACCATGTGGTTCTGATAATAAACACTGCCAGACAACTGTCGTCATCCTCAATTACTTTATCTTTTGGGCTTAGCGAGATACAGATAAAATTAATCGTATACCCATAGTTTTCGAGTATAACCAACAAGGCTCTGGGAGTTTAAAATGGGTCTACAGTTCTATCTACGTCACTAATTTGACAACATCTTTACGAACATCAATCCAAGTGAGGCTGGTCACTCAATGTTGTCATAACGGCAAGTATCCTGGACCACCATGCTCAGGTTGGTGATCTCAAGGTTAATGTGTCTCCTGATGATAAATACTCCTAAGTTCAGAACTCAAACGTCAAATTTCAGATAACAGCATCCCATGGTTTTAAGTACCCACTTGTTGGCAAATGAAATGGTGGGCTAATGTTCTTCAGGTGCCTCAAGATGTGAACTCACTAAGTTTCTCATCTTTTCCCTATCTCACCTTTTTTCATGGATTATTATTTAAGTTTATAATTGCTCCTATAATAAGAAAGGTAAAATACCAGAAAACCAAATCTTTTAACGAAGTGAGGTGTTCAATAAAGAATTTGCTTCAGGCTCCAAGAGATGAGCTAGGTGAGTCCACTATTGAGTATTCTCTAGACGAAACTACCTTGGTTCTGGACAATGAAAAAAAGTAATAGAAAAACCAAACGGACAAATGTGACCCCTGCCCCCCCAACCACCAATATGCTAGCAAATCTTTACAACCGTGAATCCTTAAGAAACCGAGTATTCGGTAACATAAGAGTTCGCTCTGCTAATGCTGGGTTGGTTTATAAAACAAACATCACAAAGGACGTCCAAGAACAAAAAAACAGGGCCGTTTGGAACATCATTAAGGACATTCAGCCCTAACAAAAAGTCCAAGGATTCTTACTCTAGTTACTCCCAACTTAAGAATGAAGAGTGGTTCCGTTAGTGGTCACGATCCGACTGTTTAGTCACTCATGTCAGTTTAATTCTTTTCCTTTCAACCCAGATGGGAGCGAAACAGTCTTGGAGAGCGGGTTCTTGGAATGTTGACGACCCCAACGAACGAGTGTTGTCATGGCTGGATGCGGGACAGGTTAGATACCTTCGACATTTTCCTGTGGACCCAACAGATGTTCGGGAAGTAATCGCAGTGGTAAAATCCTTAAAGCCCGGCCACACCTCAGGAGCTGATGGGATGTCTTCTAGCCTTCTGAAGGATGTTGCTGAGCAGCTGGCTTGGCCTTTGGCCCACATTGCGAATGCTACCTTCGAAAGTGGTGTATTTCCATGTATTCTAAAGCAAGCAATAGTTAAACCACTACTGAAAAAGGGAAGCCCATATGACATTCGAAAAAACTAATAGGCCCATATCTATCCTATCAACGTTTTCAAAAGTCTTGGAAAAAACTGTATCTTGTTCGTTTATTGTCGTTTTTATCGCATAATAATGTCATTATTTTGAAAAGCAATTTGGCTTCAGACGTGGCTTCTCGACACTTGATGCCGTTTTTGATTTCATCAATCATGTTTCTATTGCCTTGGATGAACGTCAGCATTCGTTTGGTGTTTTCTTGGATCTCCGAAAAGCGTTCGATGTTGTCAATCATGGGCTGCTTGTTATGCAAACTTACAGAACCTTGGAATTAGGGGTGCCGCATTTGACTGGGTGTCTGTCATATTTGATGGGGCGTAGCCAGGTAGTTGAAATTCCCTTTGTTGACCACTCTGGTTGCTTGAGTCATCGAGTATCCTCTGTGAAAACAGTGAAGTCAGGGTACCCCAAGGCTCTGTCCTTGGCCCAGTCTTATTCCTATTATTTGTTAATGACATCTCATCTAGTGTGGGCGGAGGAAATCTGTGCTTATTTGCTGACGACACATCTTTCAATATGTCACATAAAAATAGGGAAAACCTGGAATATGATATTTTTGTACAAGGCAGCTGTCTTCTTCAATGGATGGAAGAAAATCACCTTACTGTGAACACTGCAAAGACGACATTCCTGGATTTTAATAATAGAGCACCCATGAATGGTGATAGTGGAAGTTCATCCATTATTTTAGGCGATTCCGTTATTAACTCGTCACAATTTACAAACTTCTTGGGTGTGATTTTGGACTCAAGCCTGAACTTTCACCTTCACATGGACAAGGTGTGTGGGAAATTAAGCAGCGGCATATTTTTATTACGTAGACTCTCCAGTTTTTCTAGTACTGAAATTCTTCTGGCTGGCTATTATGGGTGCATTTACCCACATCTTGCTTATGACTTCCAATATGGGGCTCTGAAAACACAAAGACCCTATACATCTTTCGTTTGCAGAAGAAATCTCTAAGGATTGTATTAGGGCTGGCAAGAAGTCAATCATGCAGGGGTTTTTTTCCGTTTCAAACAAAATTCTTACATTCCCAAGCCTATACATACTTGAAACCTTAACCTTCTTTAAGAAAAATATGCACATTTTTACCTCTGATTTTCCTACTCATTACAACTTAAGAAACTCCATCTGTATACCTGTACCAAAACACCGTACCTCATTTTTGAAAACCAGTTATATTTTTCAGCAATCAAATTATTTAATAGTCTCCCACTGGAAATAAAAGCAGAAACTGTTGTTAGCAAATTTAGAAAAAGACTTAAGTGTTTTTTGATTGATGGAGAGTTTTACTCTGTAAGAGATTATCTAATGTACAAATAAGATGTTTAGTTATTTTATCTTTTGTTTTTATTATTATTGTAAATTATTGACCATTGTCATGCAATGTTAATTGTTAATTGACAAAACAAACACTTTGACTTTGACTTTGACTTTGATCATGGTATGTTTATTAAATACGCAAGTTAGTGTAATAATTTTCACGATACACGCATGCACATGCCTGGTTGCAATCCTATGATCTAAGTATTGGAGATATTGGAATTGTGTCTAAATGAATAACTTAACTTCCACATGATACGAGAGCCTTTTCAAATCGAGAAATTTTCGTTTGAATTTAGAACTCGAAATTGGACTTACAGTTAGCCAAAGATTATCCAAGAATGGAATATTAGGGGATAACACTTCCCAAAAAGTGTACTATTTTCTAGGTTTGCATTAAGCTTTAGTGTATACAAATATTGTTACTTGGTAAGAAAGGATATATTCCATTGACTATTCCAACCATAGCACTCATCCTTAATTCTCATTCACTTAAAATGAATACTTAATTAATAAATTTATTTTGTGGAGAATAGTCATTAGTTTGTAGGAAATCCCTCTTGAAGCGCTAAGTTTTACAGTAGACAAATTCATATGGCCATTGGCACAATGCATTTATTTTACAACTGTTTACATGTAAAGTAGGTAAGGGATTGTTAAGTATTTTTAAAGTACATTGCTTAACAGTTCACTTCTCTTCTGTCCAGAAATTTCAATAACTTTAATATCCAGCAGTATCTTAGAATTGTATGTACGAACGATCCGATTCAGCGTCAACATGAAAACGTATCGAACCCTTTATTTAGATATAATCCCTCCTTCCTCCCCCTTTCACTTAAATAGAGATCTGCTCAATCCACGGAATCCTCAAACAAAGGAAGCGACATTTTGAAGCTGTTTCTTCTTTTTAATCAGTGGGTAGATCAATGGATGAATGTCGGCCCTTCGGTGGGATTGTTGTCTCTGACAAAACGTCATTCACTGCAAAATACTCTTGTACTAGTTTGGGACCATTCCATTTATTATCTTCAGGTCATTTTTTTAAGCTCCATGATTTTATTACTATCAAAATTTATGAAAACCGAAAGGTTTACCTGAATTTTAATTTTAAATTGGCTGTTTCGTACGTTATATTTTAAAACTAAACAACACTCAGCGAATATTTTACAAAGTTGGATCGAGAAATAAAGTAACTCGCTGAACATTAAACTCATTAATAAATTAATATTTATTTATGATCCCCATCCCTAAATTCAAGATAAGAGTAAATAACATGCCCTAATATTCCCAGATATATAAGCACTACTGTGTTTAAAGTGTTGTTGTGCTGTGTACCAAAATAGGTCTGTAAAATATAATGCATGATTTTGGGTTAAGAGAGAACGAGCCCAACAGTTCTTTTACAATTCTCTCCAAATCCACTGAAGAGGTTTTGCATAAGATTGCATGGGGTCTTACCAGTATGTGGGCACTACCACTAACTTTACATGTCCCGAAAACCACTCCCGAAGCAAGCGGAAATGTCCTTTTATGGCCAAGTGGACAAAAATATTGAATCTACACAAAAGTAATACATTTTAGGTCGGTGGCATGAATATCTTCGTTTTCCGGTTAAAATCTAATCGAAACATTCTTAATACAATTGAAATATTTTGGCCCCGTAGGGGGCGTTTTAAGTTATAAGATATTCAAATATTATGTCTTGTTTAACTTAATCGTCCAAAAAATGATTGCTTTGATTTTCCTTTCAAGGGACATAACAATTTGTTGAATTAAAACCCAAGGACTGAAAATGCACGCAAAGTAGTGTACCATAAAAAAGTTCCCCATACTAAAGAAATGATCTATTAATAAGGATTGATACAGTTTTTTCCTAAATCCTTTAACAAGACACTACCCTTATAGGCTTTACTACTACACAAATATGATTTCAATAGATCATTTCGGCATGGAAAACCAGCACTAAAACCAGCACTACGACACGACGAGCAAGCGGCTGGTAACAGCTGATAACTCAGTCTTTTAATTGATGTTTTATTTCAACTCTCGGATTTGTTACCCAGCTTTTTATTTCTGTTATAATTCTTGACTCTAGTGTATTCAGTGATTTATCTATTAATACTTTTCTGGTTCCAAATTAATGTCCATTGTCGCCTATATCAATTGTACAAGATTTCGGTTTACCTTTGTTTCGTTAGAATCTGGTAGATTCCTATCTTTCAAAAACACTACTTCCTTGTATTTATTTATGTTACTATTTATGGGTACTACTTTGCACGACAGGTTTGGTACATAGTCCTGTACTTGACTTCTCTCCTCGGAATCATCCTGTGTGTTATCAGTGTGACCCTGTGGCTGCAGGCTCTTTAACATAAACGAACTCTTTACATTGTTATTCTCATTTTCTCATCGACATAAATTTCAACCAAAATATTTTAATTTGTATTCCTCCTTTTTAAACATTATTTCTTTGTCGAAACGTATAATACCAACATTACAACCGATAGAAAGTTTGTTTTGGAATCTAGAAATGTAAACCCAGTTTTACTGAGTTTTTCTCTTACGAATTGACCTTAATCTCACTGATAATACAAAATGGCCTATTAATGCATATTTTTCACTTGGACAAAAATCAAACTCAAATTTTGTATCTAAAATATAATTAATTTGAAACAGAATTTCTCCTGACAAACGCAAAGCCTTATAAATCCACTATCAATTTCTTTAAACTTTTCATCTGCTAATCTTAGTTTAACCATAAAACTGATTAGGTCACAAAATAAGGGTCTGTAGCGTTTTGTGTTTTATTTAAAAATGATATGCTTAAGCATTATAACTTGCGAAGCCGCCGGAAAATGCTAGTATTTTATATAGTGTAGTTGTTATGCCATATTATAGCTCATCAGGTGTAAAATATAATAAAAGAAAAAGCTATAGACTACAATCTACGGATGGCCACCATAAGAGGCTACTTGTTTATATAATGAATTTCCCTTATCATGATGATTCAAACTTTTTGTAACAAAACATATAGCAAGTAATTGGGCAAGTAATTCCATCATGTTTTTATTTCTTATGATGGAAGTAAAATAAAAACCAAATCCCCGCTCCACGAGTCAAGTACATAAATAATATGTTGAAAATAATGGATTTTTTTTTTATTTTTATTTTATGTTTAAAAAAACATGGGTTTCTTTTGAAAATATTGAGTTAAGCACCTACCTATCTTATATCTTATTTTGAATAAAATTGGAATTGTAATATAAATGCTTTTATTTAGTGACCATAATTCCGAGTTACAAAATTTCGTTTTTAATTTTAAATTTAATTACTAAATATTTAATAGGTACCTTCATTTTCCCACGGCCTTCCATGCTATAAACATACTGTAAATCAAAAATATGACTGTCACCATAGTTTATAGCTAGGGTATACCAAATAATTATGAAACCGTAAAAAAACTACTTTTACATTGTGTAATACTTAAAATTCCATACGTTATACATAAAAAATTTCGTAATTTCAATTGATTATAATAAATGGATTTATAATCATTTATAATGGATTGCCATAGTTGACTTATACCATGTTGAAAAATGTTAATGTAATTATTAAGGTTAAGGTGAAAACAAAACATGAGGAACGAAGTAGATCATCGAAAATGCAACATACTTTTGCTGCAATATAAAGTGATAGTTTATTGCAGTACAATTTTGTAAGGAATATTTCGGAGAGCAACAAAATATGGTGGTATCTCATTACAAGAGCTGGCCGTCTCGGGTCGAGATTGGTGTTCCCTGTGCTTTAATCTCCCACAGTGGCGCGGCCTTCCATCCTCCCTCCCCCTCCCACTCCCCCTCTGGGGACAAGACTTGCAGATTGGACCAGGACAGGACATCTCAAGCTCGTTTTGTTCTTTACAACGGGATAATTAGCGTGGGAAATTTCGTTAAAAGCATGAACGTTAAATGTGGTAAAATATTTTAAAGTAACACAATAAATTTGTTCACAACTAGTATCTCTGAAAATGCCAGTTAAACTATTGTATGTTCTATTTAATTATAATTCTACTTTACTCAAAAAAATCAGAACATTAAAACGTTGACAGATTCTAAGTTGTTCTATGATGAGGTTCACATGTACTATCAGTTGAATATAAAATATAGGCAAATTTAGTGCACCAGTGGTAAAATGAGGATATAACATTTTAAGGACGTAGTATGACTGACAGACCTAAAAAGCAAGACTGAAGAGGCTCACTAATTCTATTTATTTATAACCAATCACGTATAAGGCTTAATTTAAAGTTACATAAAGTCTTATAATCAAATCGATAAAACTATATTAAGAATAGTCATCTTTTTAGAAATTCGCTAATTTAGATCAAACCAATTTTACGTTTTACTTTACGAGATTTATCAGATCTACCCAAGGCTGGTGCTGCTTCACGAGTCCTTCTTCCCAAAGCAAACAATATCTCGCTTAGGTAAGGGGTTTCCCTATGGGACAGGACCTTGTGAATCATACAGCATGTTAACATCCTACACACGGCTTCCATTTCCCAAGTTGGCAGGGTCACAATGAAGTGACACGTGACTGAATAATTTTATGTCCGAAAAACGAAATAGCAGAGTTTTGAAGTCTCTGAATCGGATCCATGTCGCTCCGTGACATGCTATTGTCCTAGGCAGAATGGCAATAGTAAAAGTCATAAAAAACATCGACTGCATGGGCCGGAGTTAGTGAACTAATGGCATCAGATTTTTATACAAGCCTAACAGCCTGCCAAAAGCACCCTGGGTAGCTTGAGTAGTGACGTGATTGGAGAATATTAATCAACCAATATTCCAAGAATTCTTAATTCCGATTTTGTCGCTCACCGCCAAAATTTCACTGTCAAGAGTGATTTAGTCACCTCTATCCTTGCAAGATAATGTGGTGGAACCAGCGATCACATAAGACCAATAGATGGAGCAGTGGGGTTGCCCGTTGAAGTCGACTCTGGCGCGCGATGCTACAACAATGGCGGCGACCTTGGGATGATTCACCCTAGTGGCGAGCGCTCAGACTGTGTTCGCTGCTGTCTGGCAGGTTTTAGAACATGAGAAGGAAGATGAAGGATCTCGACTATTTTTATGATATTGTAGGAAACACTTCAAATGTAACGACGCGTATTTGTGGAGTACCTTTCTGGTTTTATAGTAAGAACGTTAAGAAATAAAATAGCCTGTAGCGGGTGCTTACAGCTGTTACAGGCTAATGAGGAAACGCAATACCACAACAGTTTTGATAAGTTGTAAAAACCGAGGAGGACTTTTACAACGTTCTGAAGGTGTTGTGAAACTTTGTTTGTTATGTGAAAACAGAAGTAAAGTTGCGTATTAATAAAGGCGACGTGGACAACTGTGAAAAAACTAGAGGACGGAATGGTAAATTCAAGTGTTACGAAAGTGTATCGGTGTGACACCTCGGTGTTAACGCCCCAAAATATTTAACAAATAAAGTAGTTTTAATACTACGAAAATGTCCTTATTGTTACTTTAGTGATTATTTTAACCACCTTTATACTGGTAAGACCTCCACAATATGTAACAATGTTGCCGTACACATCAAGTGCCATCCGGATTGATATAGGAAAAATATAGGCGTTTAAGGCCACTTCAGGACTTCAGCAGAAAGGGATAGGAGTTCTGCCACACCCTGTATATGCATTGGATTGAAGCCCGCGGTGATGCGACGATACCGGTGTTGTCGCAGCCACGTGTACGGAATGCGCTGAAATCAGCAATAGTTGTGTTGTACGCAGGCCTTGAGCAGTCTAAAAGCACCATGTACTTCGTTAATTACTAAATGAATCGGCCTAGGCGGCAGCACCTCTCAGAGTACCATCCTAAGACGAAACGCCTCCTATGATTGGTCTTGGCAGCGGGGAGGATCGTGGGCGACGTTGAGGTGATGCTCGGAGAGAGTCGGCTAACTTGTGCGGAACGTGACAGACGTTTAACTTAGGCCCTCTCCCCCTCTCTCTCTCTCTCTATCCATATTTTAATTTTTCGGAAGCCCAAATTCTAAATTCTTAATTATGTATTAATCAAACCCAATTATTTTATTAATCTAATCCAAAGAGTGTGCTAATTTTAATAAATCATATATTAGTTCGACTCCGTTGTTTTATTTTGAAAAGTGTATACAACCTTCCTCGCCACGAACCCAAGAGAAGATCTTTCGCCCTCCCACTGGGCAAACGAAGTCAACCTACCACAACTGGTGTCAGGTGCGGGGTTGGTACTGACTGCAAGAACGTCACCAAGATGCGAGGTAAGTGATTGAATAAATTCAGCATTAATATTCTTAATTAAATTTTTCCGAAATTCAAATCTAACACTTTTGAAGAAAATATTTCACTTTAATTAACTGCAATTTCATCTTACAAAACATTTTTGTGTCCCGTAGAGAAAAGAAGGTAGTTTTTCAATTTATTAGAGAGTTTTGAAGTAATTGAAATAATTGTAATAGAAATTACTGGCGGCCATTAACCACGCTAAGAGTTCACGCGGGAGAGGGGGGCTCTACAGTGTTATTGTAAGGTACCCGCCATAATGGCGTGTGACTGGTGATTTATGAATGAATATTACTGAAGAGATGAAGTGTTAATTAATTGATGTAAGAGTTTTGTTAGAGAGAGAGAAAGGGAAAACTATAATGGTATTATAAATTATTTTTGTAGGTCGGGGGAAATATTAATTTCGAAATCTACATTTGTTTGAGGTGGGCATATTAACTTGTATTAATTATTACCAGAGTTACGTTTCAAGATGTCCCGTTGTTGTTGAATGAAAGTGACGCTTAGAGCTGCTGTGCTGCTACACACGAGATTGTTCGAATCTGTAAACATTGATGGTCAGTGATGCCACTGGTGATAAATAAAAATTATTGTCTAGGGGGCTGCCAACCTAAAAAGCTCTGCATTGTAATGGTGATTGTGATGAATAGTGGGACAGTTGTTTGAAAATATAAGTTTATTGAAAAATAAGTGTTTTAGAATATATTAACACATTAACCTAATAAATAAAAAGCTTTTAAATTAACCTAGTCTTAATTGCATGTGGAATTAACGATACACATAAATTAAGGAGGAGGTCTATGAGTGAGTTGGATTATGCCTGGGCGTTAGTGGAAATAAGCCATTAATTTGAATTTATTGATTAACAAAAAAAAAACATTGATTAAATTGAAATAAATAAATACTGTAAACACTCCTTTTAAAATAAAAGAGTCGGTTTCAATGGCTTATTCTTGCTATCAGGTCAAAAGGGCCCAGATCACTCCGATCTCCTTAGGAATTAAGTACTATGATAAATAGTTTTTTTGTTTTGACTTGTGAATTAAAAAAGGGAAATTTCTTTTATAATGACAAAAATTGATCTCACTTAAAACAACTCACCTAGGTAGTTAGCTGAATTTCGGGGAAGGTGGGGGATTTTCTTAAATATTTAATGAACACTGCAAACTACTTTTGATCTTTTGGAATTTAAAGATGTGGTTTTCTAAAATAGATTTTTGTCACAATGGGACTTTGATAATTTTGATTCTCACCTTTTTCTTTTTGAAATCCGACAACGTCCAGATTTAGGTGTGTGAACTCCCAAGGAACGCAGTGATAATTATTTGGGAATTATAAATTCATATTTTAATTTGATTGGTGAAAACATAGAAAATATGCCTAGTTTTGAAAATTATAAATATTATAAAAATATTTCACATTGATTGGTCAGTTTAGTGGATATGATTTGTTATTTTTCGCTTTGGAATTTAGTATCGGCCATCAATATGAATCCCTACTTTCTGATCAAAGAGGAAAAACCAATATGAATTAAAATCCGCGGGCAACTTACGACCGGTAAGCGCAGAGGACCTACGGAAACGGCTGACCCAAATGTGTCAAAGCCAACATGCCTGTAGACCCGGCTGTTTTGGCATCTTTGGACGTAGAAGGGGAATTAGAGGCCTGTGAGGATAAGCTAAATCGGTTATCGGCATCCATTGACGAATACGAGGGAGAATATACGGATACGGAAGGCCAGCGGCTTCAGGCCCGGTTATGGCGCAACTACCTCAGGATTCAACGTATCCCAGTAGTAACCGAGGCGGACGAGGGACGCCAGCGAAAAGTTGTTGAGTGAGGCTAAACGCCTTTGTGATGCGGCTAGTGAAAGAAGGGGCGCAGTAGAAATGGGGAGTGAGGATGGTAAGGAGATTATAGATAGTGAGCCTATAACCAACCAAACGCAACCGCTCCGTGCAACCGCGCCCGTGGCGGCGACTCAAGCCAATGTAGGGGATTCGACACCAAGCCCGGCTGACCAACGCACACAGCCGGTCAGTTCAAGCGCCGTACCACCGGTGCCACATGACTTGTACCATCGCACACGAGCCGTGCCCGCTACAAATGGGGGTTGATGTTTGACGGTAGATCACAAAGCGTAGGGGCGTTCCTCCAACGCGTTGAAGAACTCCGAAGAGCTAGGGGCGTGACCCCTACCGAACTTTTTGAGTCTGCTGTAGACCTATTCTCGGGACCAGCCCTAGTGTGGTATCGATCCACAATAGGCCGGATAAATACCTGGGAACAGCTGTGTCAGGATCTGGAAGTAGTCTTCCAGCCCCACCCGACCATGACATCCGGTTACAGCAGGAGATTTTTAACAGAAATGCAAGGAGGAGACCGAGTCAATCGACCTCTTCATCGCGGGCGATGGAGGGTTTGTACGGGCGACTAGCTACCCAACGTGCCCGAAGAAGCTAGGCTGCGGGCAAATGTACCATAATCTGAATCCCCAACTTCGAGAATAGGCTAGGCGCTATTTGATGTTACATCGATCGAACAGCTGCGGAAACTAGGTCGCAAGGCAGAAGCGGGACGCTTCCGGTCAGTAGAACAGCGCAAATGTGCATAGGGACCATGACGTGATGGAGCCGGACCTAGCTTATACACCCGTAAGACGTAGGCCAACGCGTGACCGGCTGCACACCCTCAATCGGATAGGAAAATATTCCAAACAGCCTCGGCAGGCTGACGTAACGTGTTACAAACTGCCATGAAAAAGGGCATATGTCTAGGGAATGTAAAAACAGTAAAAGATCTTCCTCTGATAAGCTAGTATGCTGGCGTTGCAACAAAGTAGGCCATATACAGCGAGATTGTCGTGTTAGGCTGAACACAAATGGCCCTCGTTCGGGAAACGAGGCCGGGGTAAGTGGGAGCGCCGCCATGACACCCCGCAAGTAGAGGATCCTGCTTCCCAGCAACCTCAGAAGGCGACATTAACGATCAGGTCCAATACAAAGAAAGATGTTACAGCCCGAAAGGAGATAAGGACAGTGCCCATAGTTCGTGAACTTGTTGATGAGTTAGTGGCAATTGGCCAGATTGAAAACGCGGAGGGTAAAGTTTTAATTGATACAGGAGCGCAGGTGTCCCTATTGAAGCGGGGAGCCTCCTCCTCTGACCTTTTAAAATCAGACGTGGTATTAAGAGGAATTTCAGGAAAAGTACTTAAAACATATAGACGCCAGCGAGTAACCATGAACCTAAAACCGGGAGTTTCAAGTACCGGGAGATTTTTTGGGGTTTTTTTCGTAGGGAATCTGCAAAGGGGTATTTAGCGGTGCTAGGCTGCGATATCTTGGGTCAGGGAAATGGAGAGATTAGCGTAGGACGCGGCATGCTCAGGTAGCTGGGCAAAGACATTTGGCTGAACCGTTTAAGAAAGGGAGAAACCGTGCCAGACCCTAATCGCAGTGATGAGAGAAGTACGGAGCCAAAGACACAGCGCTATGTGTACTGTTGCAACGAGGTCAAAATCCCACCACGTTGTGAAAAGATCATTCGTGTAAAAACTATTCGTTTCACCACAAAACCAGACGAGTTAGAAGGCGCAGAAGTAATGATTGAGCCCGGTGAATTTGTAATGCATGGCGTCTGCATAGCCCGGACTTTAACAAAAATAGAACAAAATTGTTGTTGGGTCAAAAACCGTGAAATGTGAGTGTTGAGGAAGTTACGTTGGCGAAAAATAAAAAATTAGGGACTCTTGTTAGCGATATTGCCCCCGAGGAGGATCAACAGTCTGCTCGGTGTAAATTGGTAATTTTAGCCGACAGCCATGGTAGGGGCCTGCAGAGTATTATATCAGAGAGACTGCCGCGGAATGTTGATGTTGAAGTTTTCTTCCCGCCTAACGGTAAATTGAAACACGTAACATCAAGACTAGGCAATTTGCTCAACAAATTGACTGCCAATGACACGGTAGTTGTAATAGGTGGGACAAAACGATTTAGATAAGTCCAAAGCCTTATCCGTTGACCTTCCAGCAGGCTTTTGTAGCTTTGCCGACGAAATGGGAAGCGACTGTCAAAGTGCTCTCCATATTTGATCGGCTATGATAAGGATCTTAAGACTGAACTGAGTGACGCGAATGGCCTCCTCAAAGCCATCGTCCAAAATTTAACGAAACAAAGTCGAGGGAAAAATTAATTTCTTGGATATAAAAGGGAAATGAACCGACGTTGGTATACGAGGCACGGACTACACTTAAATGAGGAGGGGAAGCTAAATTTAGCACGAATTATTAAAGACAGGGTTCTATTCAGTCATAAAGTAGCGGAGGCAAGGGTCAGAAGGGTTGAAACGGTGGGATGAGGCAGAGTTTGAGACGTGCATAGATGCGAAGCTGACTCATCTCCCACCAAAAGAACGGGCTCTGGTGAAATCCACTCTCATGGAGTATGGACATGTTTTTGGCTTTCAGGGACAACCAACCCCCTTGGTTGTACGTCTGCTGTCGAACATGTAATCCGAAACTGGGGACGCGGCACCCATTTATAAAAAATCCTACCGCGTGCCACACCATCAGAAGGCCGTGCTCGATAATCTTATCCGAGACCAGCTGGATAAGGGCATCATTGTCCCTAGCCAAAGTGCGTGGGCCTCGCCAGTTGGTACTAGTGCCTAAAAAAGTCCCAGACGGTACCCCTAAGATGAGGTTTTGTGTTGACTACTTACCGGGGGGGTTAAATGCCGTAACTACCCCAGACGTGTACCCTCTCCCTAATATCACGGAGACTTTGGATTCGTTGGGGTGGTTGCACAGTTTTCACCACTTTAGAACCTTCGGTCGGGGGGTACCATCAGATACAAGTTGACAAAGAAAGTAGGCCCAAGACCGCCTTCAATGTGCCGGGAGGGCACTATGAGTTACCAGCGCATGCCGTTCGGATTAAGCACCGCCCCCGCCACATTTCAAAGATTAATGGACTCGGTTTTTGATGGGGCTGAAGGGTGACAAATGCCTGGTATATTTGGATGATATAGTTTTATTCTCAAAGGACCTGCCTTCTCACCTGGAAGCAATAAAAGAAGTATTTTCCAAATTAGAAGGAGTAAATCTGACAGTTCAGTTAAGTAAATGCAATTTTGTGGTTGACGAGGTGAACTACCTTGGCCATGTTATAACAAAAGAGAGGGGTAGGACCAGACCGGGGTAAGGTTAAAGCCGTGCGCGATTTCCCTGTGCCAAAGACCGTAACGGGCGTAAGGTCATTCCTCGGCCTGTCTGGTTAATTATCGCCGTTTTATCGATGGGTACGCCACGATTCGCTCAACCACTTTTTGAAATTGACCAAAAACAGGGACGCGAATTTGTATGGGCACCCGAATGTCAGGAGGCCTTCGATCGGTTGAAACAAAAACTGACCTCGGCACCCGTGCTAGTGTACCCGGACTTTAGTAAACCTTTCCGTATTGGCCACAGATGCGAGTATGTTTTGCCTTGGGAGCCGTCCTATCGCAGGAGATAGATGGAGAAGAACACCCTGTAGCCTATTGTTCTAGGACGTTGTTTCCGGCTGAAAAGAATTACTCGACCACTGAGCGTGAATTGCTTAGCTTGGTCTGGAGTACCAAGTATTTCAGATGCTACCTATTAGGGCCGCCCTTTTTAAGGTCATTACCGATCATTGCTGCTTCTAAACTGGATGCTTTCCCTTAAAGATCCTAGCAGTAGATTGATGAGGTGGTCGTTAAGGCTAGCAGAGTTTGATTTCACCGTGGAACACAAAGCCGGGAAAATGCACAGTAATGCAGATGGGCTCAGCCGATCGGTACACGCGATGAGGAAGGATGTGCTCCCGATTGCCGACCTTGATGTTAACTAAGGACGCGACAGCGAGAGGACCCTGTAGTGCAAGGCTTACGACAGGCCAAGAGTTTTCGCATAAGTCCCGAGAAAATCTTGTACCGTCCTGAGTTCGGGTAAGCAAAAGATTGTAGTACCGGCATCTCTAGTACCCGGAAGTTATTCGGTTGAATCATGACTTGCCTACTGCCGGACATGCCCGGAGTAGCAAAAACATTGGAACGGGTACGACAGAAATTTTGGTGGAAAAAGATGGACAAAGACGTGCTAGACTACGTTAGGACGTGTCGTAGCTGTAATCAGCGGACTAATTGTGGACAAGCTAAAGCGCCTCTAGGGAAAATCTTCAATGAACCCCGAGAGCCCTTTGAAGTGATTGCGGCTGACCTAGTGGGACCACTACCTCTCAGTGAGTCTCGTCATGTTTACATTTTAAGTGTAATGGACCAAATTCTCGCGGTATTGCGAATTCATCCCGTTGCCCGATCAAAACGGCAGAAAGTGTGGCGCGAGCACTCGTACAGCGTGTAATAACAAAGTTTGGGCGTACCAAAGGCTCTTATTACCGACCAGGGTGCGAAACTTTAACCTCTGACCTAATTAGTCAGCTCTGTAAGGTTTCTTACATGTCCGTAAGATACAAACTACAGGATTCCACCCTCAGTCGATACGGCCGTTTAGAGAGAGTGGCATTCGACTATTGCGCGCATAGCTGAGCCATTTTTGTGAATCGACATCAGACCGATTGGACGAGTAACCTTCCCTACGTCACGATGGCGTACAACTCCCAGAGTCATGAGTCGACAGGGTTTTCTCCATTTGAAATGGTTTTTGGCGCGGAAGATGGAAATGCCCATGGAGGCTGATCTGACCATAGCTCACCGAGAGCGATGATCTTTACAATGATCATGTAGAAACCCTGCGAAGTAAGCTCAGGGAGACGTTTGAAATCGCTGAGAAACGGAAAATAGCAGCTCGCGGCCGTTATGAGAAGCAATGCAATAAGAAGGCTCGAGAATTGAAATATGAAGAAGGGCAGATGGTCTTTCTACACGTGCCTAGTGTAGGTCGGCACCGAGTTAAGAAGTTATCTAAATTGTGGAACGGGCTGTACAAAATAGTTAGAGTACTGTCCCCCGTTGAACGTTGTATTGAAAAATCCGTAAAAGAGAGGTGAACTGTCCATGTAAACAGGATCAAGCCCTGCATGAGGAGAGCTCCCGTGCCTCCCCAACAGGCAGTGTATCCACGTGGCCCTAGGCCTCAAGATTCGAGTGATAGGGTGGAAGTTTACAGTGACGAGGTAGAAGATCGAGCAGGTGTTCCGGGGAACCCAGTAGCAGTCGCCGGACCCTCCGATAGGTTGCAACGCCCAAAGAGAAATACCGCGCGTACCCGGAAGGTGGGGAGAATTTTGTTAGACTCATAAATCTATTTTGATAGATAAGCGGTAGTTTAGTCGCTACGTAGCCCGGGATTAGGCGAGATGTCAACTTTATTTTTGCTGTATAAAATACCAATTGCCTCTTTTATAGGCCTAATTGGCATGTTATTTACGCTTGGAGTCGCCTGGGTTTTTCACCGAGGTGTCCGTCTTCGAAAAGGAGGGAGATGTGCTCCTCACCGACAGCCATTGGACCATAGTGATGCAGTACAACTTGACGGAAGTAGAAGAGGAAAACCAGAACCTAAGTATATTGGCTATTCAAGGTAAAAGGTCAGTTACGATGAGTTCTTTCAGGACCTCTTAGCGAGGAATGTAAGCATGCATTCTCCGGTACGAGGATTAGAAGCAGGATTCAGGTACGAGTATGTAGGTTTGCAGCAGATGGTATCAGACTATGTCGGCCAAACCAATGATTTGACTACCTTAGTATCTAGTACTCGGCAAAAACGAGGCTTAATCGATGTGGAGGCCAGGTACTAAAATTTCTGTTTGGTACTGCAACGGATAGTGATCTGGAATTAACCAATAGTAGGATAAATGAAATAGAAAATCTAAGTGATGACATTTCCCATAACACTAAAGACCAAATAAACCGTTTTAGGCAATATGCAATCGGAAATTTCCAACCATTCTAGAGCAATAAACAAAATTATCTCTACCATATAAAAGAATATCACGAGGTGATTGCACATAACTATGGCCCGTAATTATATCAGAGAACTTATATATGCCAACCAGTTGAGAACCCTTTTTCAATACTTGAAGTTGAACTCAGCCCTTTCGGAGGTTAAAGATGCTATTAATCTAGCTGTCCAGAGGATGGCCAGGCTTTCACTTGGCCATTGAGGATCTAGCTGCCGGAAAAATGACCAGTAACCTGTTGCCTCCCCATCAGTTCTTGAAGGTCCTGACTTCCGTTGAAAACGTAATACCACCCCCCAGTAAAATTGTTTTTAGATTTTAAAATTAGAGAATTTGCATAATTTCTACAAATTTGCCACAATCCAATCATATGTAACGAATTCTCAATTGAGGGTATTAATTAAGCTACCCCTGAAAAATGATAATCAGTTGTTTGAAATTTTTCAATGTGATAGTTTATCCCGTTTACGACCCTTCACTCGCAAAGTGGGTGAAAATGGGAAGTGGCAGTATCAAAAGCTTGTGATTAGTAAAGACAGGCAGACTTTATTCGGTTTATTCACCAGA
This sequence comes from Homalodisca vitripennis, assembly GCF_021130785.1. Lineage (NCBI taxonomy): Eukaryota > Metazoa > Arthropoda > Insecta > Hemiptera > Cicadellidae > Homalodisca > Homalodisca vitripennis. Next base: position 18,467 of record NW_025783499.1, read on the forward strand.
AATTTTTGGCAAGGGAATGTAAATTTGGCAAACTCACGGTGTGTCCGTTGTCAGACGCCTTATTAAGCGTCTTACAAACGACCCAACTGTGTAGTAGATTTATTAATGAAAGAACACGTAATGTTATGTAGTACAAAAGTTGATATCTGGCTTACAGTCCCCCGTTCTAATTAGAACACCTACCCCGCTGGCTCTACGCCACATCAAAAGAAACACGAGTTATATTAAATTGTTTTGGGCGTGATGCGAACCTGAATGTAAGTGCGATCACCCTGAAAGGTTGAGGGTGAAATACCGAAGCAAGACAGAATGTGATCTGATTGCTGATGGGTACAGGGTGCCTGCCCCGATTTATCGGCAGCTCCTCGTATTCGAGTGAATTTGGAAAGATTGTTTTCCCAGAAGTTGATGGAATGTACAGTAGTGAAGAACACAGCTTACTGGTACATGATGTAAATGAAACTTTGAAGGTCCTGCAGGGACTAGATGATCAGCTGGGCACCCTAAGTGTTAAAGAATATTCTCTAGAGGGTAACAGTTCAATTACTTAGGTCCCACTATCACAGACGGATGGTTATTAAGTATGCAACGTTTAGTGGTACGTCTCTTGTTGTGGTGTTAACTGTTGTTCTGTTGCTAAGATGGAGGGTGCGAGTTGCCGACCTGCTCCGTGCCGCCCTGGGAGGTAGCACACAGCATCCGCAGGCCGCCCAGACAGAGTCGCCTCTCCAGACCCTCGAGGAGGCTGTACGGTACTGTTCCTAAGACCAGATGCTGATCAAAGGCGAAATTGATCGAGACCAGAGTGGGAGTATGTCAACGCCCACGAACCGCAAACTGGACGTCAAAACTGACCGTACGGTAATCTAACAAGGGAGTGGAAAGTTTGGCCCTGGACACTTTAAAGTAAGTGTGAAATTAGTTGCAAAACTTACAACTTCATCGGGATGTGTGTATGCGTATTACTTAAAAAAAAAAACCCGGAGATCAACCTGTGTCGAGACTGAACGAGTGCTTCTGGATTCTTAGTCGTAGAGACATGGTGGAAGAGTGATTGGGGATCCCCTAATATGTTTGTTGATGATCTCTGTATGCTGATCACATTGGTTTTGGACTTGTGTATGTATGTTAACGCAGACTGGTAATGGCAGAGTCACTATAATTCTTTGAACATTCTATTAAAAATAAATAGCATATCCCTAAGAGGATCAAGAATGCTCGAGTCAAACTGGTATCTATGGGAAGGTAAGCCGGCACCCCCAAACCCAAATACCCTTTCCTTTCAACTCCCCAACCGGACTATAGATACCCTGAAACAGCTCGAATAACTTTCCTAAGTTTAAAATGAAGTGACATTCCAGTAATAACGCCCGTTGAGAGTGGTCTTGCTAAGGGATTTTCCGGACCCCATTAGCAAGACAGAAAATATGTCTTTACCAGGTCTGCAGAATTGTTTTAAGATAGTAGGCAGGGTATTAACCCTTGTGTTTATTAATATTTTTATGTATTCACTGAAAATGTAACTGTTATTTAAGGGATTTATGTGTCACGTGTAAGTTGAAAGAGGGTCAATGGTTAGACGTAGTCAATCAGTATTTCTAGAGTTAGGGAGCTGACTTGCCGGTTACCGCGAGGTTGCTTGTACTGATGGCTACGGAAGGTCCAATCCTGTGTCAGCGAGAACTTCCGCGGCTTCTATGTAAGCCTGATGAGCAGCTCCATTTAGTGTTAAGTTTACAATTACTGAATTTCCTATTTTACTGTATCTTTTACAAGGGACCAGTCCGGGTGACTTTCAAAATTAGGGGTGACCGAGGCAACCGGCCCCAAGTGAAATCTCATGAGGCTTATCCAAGAATGAGGGAGTAGCGTTCCAAATTTATGATACATGTGCCTGGATACAATTACTTTGTTATAATTGGTTTTCTTTTAAGGGTACATGAAATGCACTAACCCAGAGTGGGCAAAAAAAATAAAAATAAAAAAAAATAAAAATAATAATAATAATACAACATTTTCGACAGTCACCCTGTTAGCTTAATTTTAATCACATGTTGTATTGTCGCTATTGCGATGCCAATGTATTTGTTGTAGGGAATGTCATAATGGTTGTAGACGTTTGAATGTCTAGTAATCTTAGATCTTAAGAATTCGTTAGCCTAAGGGAGACTGGTCCTTTGACCTTAGTAAGAACTAGATAGTCTATAGTGTTAAGTTTCTTTCCATTTTCTGTTATTCATGACATGTTTTTTATTTCTTCTTGTAGAGATCCTAAGTTTTTCTTTTGTAATTGTGTGTTTTGATATTTTAACTTGGGTGTGTTTTGGTTTTAAGCCATATATATGTATGTATGTAGTTCGGTAATAGTATAAAGAGAGAGACCGTTGTGATAGTGAGTAAGAGAATATTATGTAAATGTTGTAAAGAGAGAAGGCCTAAGTCGCGAATAGGTGTCCGAATTTAATTTTCGAGTCAAAATTCCGTCCCTAGTATCAATAGTAATGTTGAAGCTTTTTCAAATTTTCTTTTCCAATATCAATTCAATGCATCTACCTGTGGCATACCAATTAAATAAAAAAAAAGGGATCAGATGTAGACTGGGTGGCAGTTGTACGTTTGGCTAGGATGGGAGGTACAATAAGAACTCTTTCGGTACTCCACAAGTACTCAATTCTGAGAGCAGCATGATCTAAAGGTGGGGGGAGGTGTGACACCTCGGTGTTAACGCCCCAAAATTTTAACAAATAAAGTAGTTTAACCTAATACTACGAAAATGTCTTATTGTTTACTTTAGTGATTATTTTAACCACCTTTATACTGGTAAGACCTCCACAATATGTAACAATGCTGCCGTACACATCAAGTGCCATCCGGATTGATATAGGAAAATATAGGCGTTAAGGCCACTTCAGGACTTCAGAAGAAAGGGATAGGAGTTCTACCACACCCTGTATATGCATTGGATTGAAGCCCGCGGTGATGCGAACGATACCGGTGTTGTCGCAGCCACGTGTACGGAATGCGCTGAAATCAGCAATAGTTGTGTTGTACGCAGGCCTTGAGCAGTCTAAAAGCACCATGTACTTCGTTAATTACTAAATGAATCGCCTAGGCGGCAGCACCTCTCAGGTTACCATCCTAAGACGAAAACGCCCTCTGATTGGTCCGGAGCCTTGGCAGCGGGAAGATCGGGCGATGTTGAGGTGATGCTCGGAGAGTCGGCTAACTTGTGCGGATCGCGACAGACGTTAACTTAGGCCCTCTCCCCCCTCTCTCTCTCTATCCATATTTTAATTTTTCGGAAGCCAAATTCTAAATTCTTAATTATGTATTAATCAAACCCAATTATTTTATTAATCTAATCCAAAGAGTGTGCTAATTTTAATAAATCAAATATTAGTTCGACTCCGTTGTTTTATTTTGAAAAGTGTATACAACCTTCCTCGCCACGAACCCAAGAGAAGATCTTTCGCCTCCCACTGGGCAAACGAAGTCAACCTACCACATCGGTGTAAATCTGTTCCCAGGAGGGCATTGTTTTGAATAAGATCCTGGGGTAAATCACCTTATATTAGTTAAAAAAAGCTATTTGTAAATAATACTTCAAAGTGCGAACTACATCACCACTGCAAAAATGTCAGTGCCTCATTACACAAAAGCAGAATACGCAGTCATTTATTAAAAACTGTAGTCTAACATTTTTTAGGACAGTAGAGAGGTACGTTTTATTGTAAGCTTTGGATATTTATGTTTCTAATTTTCATATTGTAATTTTCCATTACATTAAATACATTATTTATAAACATAATAAGTCTATGTCTAGTGGTTTACTTTATTGTACCTTATATTGCCTCAAGTTTAGTTAATATTTAATTGCACTAAATCATAGTTTCTATTTAAATGAAATAATAAGCGAATGCCTTATAAATGGGGTTTTAAAATGTTTAACATATTAAAAATAATTAATTACATTTAAATAAATTTTAAATTAACGATATGTTGAGTTTTTAATTTAAGAGCCGATAGCGGCCTGGAGTGTAGGCGATCTGTTTTAGGTCGGGCGATGCGGTCAGGGTTTTCGCCTATATTCTGCCGATAATATCAGGAAAACGACTGGTCTTAGAGAAAAAAAGTTTCGAATGAAAAAAATAATTCAACTCTTTATCTCAAACTTTCCCGCTTACAAAACTTGCCTGTCCTAAAATCAAAAAAAACTCCTCAACAGACCGACTTTTACATGTTACGATTTCAAATGTGTATAAAACTTTTAAAGTTTTTTGCTCATTAAAATTATATAGAGATTAAAACTGGTAATTTGAGTTGCGCCATTGGAATCGGTGTTTTATGAGAGATACGTACAACCAAATTTGAACATTTTGGCTTAATCCTAAGTGGGCTAGGTGGCGATTTATTTATGCGCGCGCACTGCAATTTTTAAGCTTCTCTGGACGGCGTTTGGCGTTTCTAGATGCTCTCAAGATGGCCGCCACTGGCTTCAACACCAGTAATGTTGTAGGAATAGGAGTGCTCCATCTATTGGTCTTATGTGATCGCTGGGTGGAACAAACATGAAGGACAGTGCACATTGAGCCTTAAGCCATTGTCTAAAGACGATTTACTGACATTAAAAAGGTCTGAGTTTATACTAACCATAGTCTCCAGAATCGCACTAGGCTCATAAGACAAGTGCAACTGGCAATCACTAATATATAAAGGAGCCGTGCAATGTTTGGTACACGTAGGGAAGTCGTAAATGTGCAGATTGAACAGTACAGGGCCAAAAACAACTTATCTGACTTACACCTCGCCGTTTCATAAGAGAGGCGGATGCCTCACTCTACTCTTGTTACCCTGACTTATTTCTCCAAGATATGACTTCAACCACTCAATAGCATTTCCACTAAAACCAAAAAAATCATTTTGGCCAAAAACATTTCATGACTGATAAAGTCAAAAGCCTGTGAGTAGTCCAGCATTACAATTGAACAATAATCTCCTTTGTCTTTCACATCAAACAAACTACAACAAATATTTCATTCATTGCTGATTTTATATCGTCCATTAGTCACTGCTGAAAGGATTTTCAAAAAAGATATTGTATTGTTTTCTTTTTAACTTAAAAAAATGTTTTCGTTGCTTGCCTACATTTTACTGCCCATTTCTGCAAAATGTTTATTTACTTCGTCTAAAATTAGTGGTGGGGCAATTTCTTACTAGTGAATTTTCTAAAAAGATTACACTTCAGAGTAATCTAAACTCTTTAGGTGTATTATGAGTTCTTTGCATCCACAGTTGAATCCTGTAATTCATTACGTGTTGTTTGTATATATTTACATATTTTTTAGACCTCGTTTATATTTTGTTTTTCATCCTAATCTTATTAACTATGACATCGTTTGTCCAAGGTGCTTTCCCTCTTCTGGAAACTACTGGGGCCTGTTCAAAACACTCTCTTATTGCTAATTGTGATAAAACGTTCAATACTATGACCCCAACCATTCCCATTGCACTATCACAAACAATCTCAGCGGTAGCAGCGACACCACGACTCGCATTGAACTTTAAAGAATCTCGGTAAATAATCATCTTAGACATTTTTTTCTATAATTGAGGTGAGCCGTAAGCAGAGAAACAAAATTTCCATACAAGAAACTTTGATAAGTTTTTCTGTACAAGTTTTGTTGTATAGAACAACAAATCATCCAGTGATCTGTCACCTTAATTCCTCTATTGTCAAAAATACTTGGTACAAACATGACGCTGGTCCTTTCTACTTCAGCCGACCTGTCCACTATTAAGTGGTTCTAACAAAGTGGTGGATGTTAGCTGTTTATCTAGTTGTTTCAGTTATAATTTGTATTAACCTTGATTCTTTCAAGAGTCGGCGCGTGTATCAAGCTTCATTGCAGGTCCTCGACATTAGGTAAATATTAATATCCCTCAATACACATCACTAAGTTTACCTCCATTGCCAGACTAGAAGAAGAGAAGAGATTGTGAAAAAAAAAGCAGACATAGAAGTGTAACTCACGTGTGGTAGCCTGTACATAGACATCACATAAACTAATCATAACCCCTTTAAATCTTGAACCACAACAGAGAGCTTCGATATCAGGGTCCACATCATTGCCGAATGAATATACCGCATAAATATATTGATACGTCATACATCAAATAACAGGGTTATCAATCTATATCAATATATTTAAAATACTAAATAAAAGTTCATATTTTTGAAACCACAAAAATTATGTAATAACATAATTTAATAAATAATAAGGAAAATATAACCACCAAGCAATTAGGGCAGTTAATATCTGCAATTTCATTTAAACAATAGCCTAGGGAAACCATAAGTTTTTCTCGTTGTCAACATGGTTACCCACGTAACCAGAATTATTTTTATCACTAGCATAAATTGAAACCTACAATGGACCCAATTTGTATATATTGGTAGCTGATGTAGGTACTGATGGTATAATGTAACATAAATTATCAACCCTGTTTAAGTTACCGCGTTCGACTGCGTACAAACGAGATTGTAATTTCATTCATTAACGACTCATGCAGTGGTGTAGCAAAGGGGGGGGCGGCGGGGGCGGGCAACATTTCTCATTTGTTTTCGTGAAGTGTGTTTTTGCGTGTCCGTAGCTTCATGTGAGAGGAGTTTCAGTAAATTAAAATTAATAAAAACTATTTTGCGGTCAAGAATTGACCCAATCGCGGCTTAGCAATCTTGGTATATTAGCCATCGAACACGAGGCAATACAAAATATAAATTTCGATGAAGTTATTGCTGAGTTTGCAGCTGTCAAAGCTAGAAAGAAGAAATTTTAATTGTATAACAAATCCTTTTATGTATTAGTTGTTATTTTTTTGCTATTTCTTCAATATTATAAATAATAAATGATCCATGACCTTTATCAAATAAAATTTATTGCTTTTCACTTTCTATGGGGTGACACCACCAACTTCCGCACCGGGTGCCACCCAAGATAGCTACGCCACTGGACTCATCGGATCTGCTTCACTAAATGTTCAAGTAAAACATTTTAGATTAAGTTGAGTACAGGTTTCAATTTAACAAAAAGAACCATTGCTATAAAAACAATCTTATAAAATGTTTTATATTTTTGTATTAACGGTATAATATATTACAAGACATTTATATTTTTGCGAAATTTTGATATAATTGGTAGTTGGGTAGGTTTCTTGTTTGAAACATTTAATCTTTAAATACGATTTATCAGTATTTTTATTTATGATTAAACCTGTAAGTGTCTTTGTAATGGACCACCGATAGCTGGTGGAAATACTCCGCCAGATCCAACAAACCCGACGACTGACAGCCGTACTGATTGAGCTGCTGCTGATTAATCCCAAGTGACTGAGTTAACTTTAAACGCTCTTTTTATCTCCACACAACATAGGTACTCAGTCCTTTTTGCCTGTAAAGTCTTATTTTTAAATTAAAACGTTTCTTTTCAGTCTTTTTTACAATTTATAAATCTGTAAATAATATTTTGTGCAACATATATATTAGTATAATTAATACGTAACTAATATTAATTCTTCTATAACCTTTCTGCAACTTTTCGAAGTGGTTTCGCCGTAAAAAGTTTCCAAAAACGTGTTGAGGATATTCAATTCCGAGATAACTAGCTCTGCGATAGGTGGTCGTAAAATATGAATATGCTTGAATATAACAAGGTGAATAGCTGACTCTACACAACTAGACACAGAAGACTAACGAGACTTTAAAACAGCTGACCTCAACATGACAGTGTTATGTACTTTTATTATTCATAGTAGCATTTGTCGTACTTTGCACATGCAAGCAGTTATTGAATTTAATTATTTATTTTCTTAATTGTAATGTAATTATCAAATGTGATAAAAATGTTATTGCTTTTTCTTTTGCTATACGTACATATGTAAATTTTAGTCTTCCGTGAATTAGTTTGGGAGCGAAGAAAATGTAATTATGATTATATAACAAATCAAATTATATCAAACATATTAGTCTTATAATATATTTTTACATTTAAAGAGTTTATAGCTAAAACACTTGTTTATTACAGAAGCGTAAATAAACCTGATCAAATCAAATCAGCTTTATTGCAGCGACAATATTACAATGTATAGCAAACGTCACAAAGTTTAATCTAAAATTTCTTACATTCATGCCACAAAATTCTCATTCACACATACAATTTCACACTTATGCACCTTTCATCCTTCGTCAATATATCCCACTTTAAACAGCAGAATCAGTCGTGTAATTGGGCAGTCTCCCAGTTTAAATGCTAAAAACTCCCTGCATTATAAAATGCTTGTGACATCAAGAGGTGTTTAAGGCGCCTTTTGAACGCCTTGGGCGTCAGGGAATTTTTTATTGAATTTGGCAGTCTGTTAATAAAATTAACACCTGCCTGTGAGGGCAGGTGTTCAAAAACCACTGTTCTGTGGCTTGCAGTACGTAGTAATTCTCTTACCTCGTGTCTCATGCGTATGTATGTCCCGGCCTCTGGTTAAGGCACACCTATACATACAAAACAAAGTGTTTTCTAAAATGTACAGACACGGGAGAGTTAACAGCTGTAATTCCTTACAAGCTTGCCTGCACGACTCTCTGAATTTTATTTTTGCAATTATTCGAATAGCTTTTTTTTGGAGTTTGAATGCTCTCTGAAACTGAGATCTTGCGCACGCCCCCCACAGGACCACTCCGTAAGACGAATGGGGGTAAATTAAGCCGATAATACGCCGTTATCAGTACCTGACTTGGGCAGTATTTTGCTAAGGATCTCAAGACATAAATGCCTGAGGAAATTTTTGCGCAAACATGATTGATGTGTTCATTCCAAGTCAACCCTCGATCAAGGTGTATTCGCTAGGGAATTTTGAAGAGAGGACTTCTTCCAGTGTGGAATCAGCTAACAAGACGGCAGATCCACAATGGTTGCCTACATCTCGCAAAGCAAAATTCAAAACGTTGGATTTTTGAGGAGTTTTGTTGTGAGATTGAGGCTTTAGAAGTATTGTACACAGTTATTGATGTCAACAAAGGCCTGTTGTTCCAACACTTCCATTTGATCTTGCACTAAAGCAGAGAGTCGTATCATCAGCATACTGCACTAGTCCTCCGTGCAGAAGTGATGATCCTATGTCGTTGACATAAAGCAGGAAAAGCACAGGACTGAGAATGGATCCCTGGGGAACACCGTACCTCAGTTCTATTGGTTTTGACGATTGATTTGATGTTTGGACAACTTGCGATCTATGACTTAGAAATGAGCTAAGCCATTTAAGGGGCACGCCTCTGATGCCATGGGACCCAAGTCTTTCGAGCAGTATGCTATGGGTAAACGCAGTCGAATGCTTTCGACAAGTCTAAGAACACACTCATTGTGTGGTTCCGACATTTTATTCCCTCTACAATCATAATCGACACGACTCACTACTGCGTCTGTCGCCGATTTGCCCTTTCTGAATCTAAATTGATCATTTGAGAGCTGACTGTATTTGTCCAAAAATTGAAGCATTCTTATGAGAAAAAGCTTTTCAAAAATTCTGCTCAATACTGGCAAAAGTTGAGACAGGCCGATAGTTATTGATTGAAAATTGATCGCCTTTTTTGAAAATTCGAACAACTTTTGCAATTTTCAGGAGGGAGGGGGAAAACTCCTGTTTGGAATGAAGAATTTACCAATTTATTATTTAAAGGTCTCACCAAATGCTTGCAGCATTTTTTTGATGAGCCATGTGGAACATTAGATTAAGATCATTTGACTTTTTGGCTGGGAGCTGCTGAATAATTCGGAGAAGCTCATCCTCAGTGACAGGCGTCAGCAACATTGAGGCTGCTGGACTCTGTCTTCGCGAGGGACGTACTTGCGGTTCAGACGGCCGAGGACTTTGCCCAACAGCAACGGATGCGAAAAATTCGTTAAACTGATTGGCAACCTCCACAAGTATATTCCCCATTTTTAATTTTGATTTTTTCTTAACTTTTGTTTTATTGTTAATGATGTCCCAAGTTGTTTTTGAAATATTTTTAGAAGATAGAATAGATTTTTGAGACATCGTATGCTTTTGCAGCTTGGATCACTTTCCTGTACATCTTTTTTGTATTTTTTTTGAAGAAAGTATTTGAAATTTTCATTACAAGTACGTTTGTTAATTTCAGAGAAAATTTTCACTTTCTCTCTCGAGACCAGAATACCTTTTCTGATCCATCTGTTTTTTTGACGTTTTTTCGCAAATATTAATCGTTTTTGTAGGGCAGCATGTGTTTAATATGGAAATTTTAGGACGTCGTTAAATGTTTTGAACTGCGCCCACGTTTTAGAAGGGA
>NW_025783500.1:0-27887 GCF_021130785.1 Homalodisca vitripennis
CTCCATACCCTGGACTGCGGAAGGTTGAAACGCCTTATTGAGGATGTGAAGTCCCGACCAGACAGTCCTTTACAGAACGTAGGGGCTCGAGAGTTAGTCTCAGAAGAACCCCAATTCACCGCTCTGGCCATTAATGCCACCGCAAAACATCTGGCAAAAAATATCAATGTCAGTTGAGAGGCATAAGCTGACCATATATCTCAATTGGTTCTTGAATACTTCTTGAGTTATACATTTTGCTAACACTGCATCATTCTAAACGGACATGGTCAATGTCGATCTCATTTATGTAGAGTGAAATACATGCAAAATGTTGTCTTTTCGTTTCTCTAGATATACGTATAACGGACAGTCAAACAAACCGGAAAATGTATATTGCCAGATCCCTGAGGTTATGGGCTTTGCTAACAATCTAATAAATAAAAGGTATCGGTATTAAAGTATCATTTTTGTTATTTTATATTATTTAATATAAATAATACTAATAAGGAAACGTAGTTTTTTTAATGATACATTACAAATTCTACATATGTATAGTTATTTTAAAAATTTTATAAATATATTTATTTAAGCAAATAAACCACTAAATGTAAATAGTGAAATATTGTAGAGCTTTACTATGAAAGGATCATCAATAAAAATAACAAAAATGTTCAAAGCTGTTTAAGCAAATGATCAGAGTGTTTGAAACGCTCTCAAAGGTTCCATTAGGGTCCCTGAGGCTCAGGGACAATGCTGTTTCCTTTCCTTTGCTTGACGCTGTGTAAGGGAAAAATATTTTATACTTTACCCATTAACGTACTGTATATAAACAGTAGAAAGAAAACGTTCGGGTTTGTTTTAAGGGAAAATATTTTATAATTTTGCATTAACGTAAGAGAGATTCTTTTGTCGAATATAGCGAAGATGAATAATTTTCTAATTTTTAATTTTTTGTACATAACACGATGATAGTAAATTACGTTCTTTAAAAAATGATATAAAATAATGCATTATTTATTATACTTTGAATAGGTGAAAAGAAACTTCTAGTTCTGTGTTAAAAGCAGATTTCCCTTTATGATAAGAAATTCTTTTTGTTTTCGTAAGTGTAAAAGCTTTGATTTTCCAGAAAAAAAATTTTTGCTATTGTTTTAAAAATTGCCTACAAGTTAACAGAAACCCAACTTTATATAATGACTGGAGAAATAAAAATTTAATTAGTTGTTTTATGAATCTAAAACAGTTTTAAACTTTTTTGGAGACAAGTGATGATTAATCTATTAAGTTTACACAAGAAACATTAATGTTTTGATATTATAAAACATTTGACTTATTTTTATGTTAAAAATAAATTGCTTCATATTATGTGGATATAGCATGGCCTGTAAGATAATCTTCATATTTCCGGCTTCGTCAATATGATTTAATTGTTAATATACAAAAAACAACTGTTTTACAGTTTCTACAATTATTTAATATTATAAAATTTCTGGATTAAAAACTAATAAAATGTAAAAGATTACTTAAAAAAACCTTGTACATAACAAATTAAATTCAATAACTTCCTGATACTCCGCCTTGTCATCTAAATTGCATCGTTTCAAAGTGATTCACATTCCGTTCTGACGTTTCGTTATTCAATTATCTTCTATCCAGTCAGCTGTTCCTGTCGGAAGTAGGTCGTTGCTACGTCTCTTCAGCTTTCTTTAAATTTAATTTAAATAACATTAAAAATTCTATTCGTTAATTAAAAATATTATTAAGCGTTTTCATTGGGAGTTTATTGAGATAATCATTTTAATTGAGAATTAATAGCAATTCAGATCGTAGATTACGATAAAATACAATGTTGTGTTAATATTAATTGCACAAGAAAATGCTTGATCCTCACATTAAATACTCTGTCGGCAAATGATTTCGACCCACCTTCTATTAGTTAATTGATTTTTAAGGTTTGTTTTACATTACAAATTCTATATGTTTGAAATGTATTTAATACAATTTGTTTAAAAGATTTTTGGTTATTAAAAAAAAACATTAGATAGTGTGATATAATTGATAAGACGATGCTGAGTCGTGAGTTTCGACGTTCCACAGTGGAAAAACTGAGACTTCTGTTCTTTCTTAAGGTCACATATTGAACGCGTCAGTTTATTTTAACCTTTCTAACTTCCTGAAATACGTGATTGTTTATTATGCAGATTATAAATACTATGTAGGATTACAAATGAAAAAACTGTTAATTAATGTTGTTTTTTATTTAATTAGTCGTTCGGACTCAGCCGAAAGAAGTAGGTAAAGTTAGTGATATCAGAAATATTATTAATTTATTCTCATAGTTACAAGGGAGTTACAAGTGCTCAATATCTAGAAAACCTTTCACAATGCAATAAAAATGTTTTACAACAAAATGTTTGGGAAACGCTATAAGCAGTAGAGAGCAGTTTTTAGTTTGTCCTATAGTTGTAGAAATAATTAAGTAATGAATTTAAGAAGTTTAATCGACTTCCAAATTCAAACGAAATTGCGTACAAATTTGGCTAACGAAGATAGCTAAGATATTCGAAAGAGCAATCTTTGTATCAAGTTTCAACTTGTTTCTGCATTCCTACCACCGTTTTTGGCAATAAAAAAGTTTGTATGGGAGTTACATATAATCAATGAAAATGTATTTCATACCGATTTGGCGAAGAACTTACGCCAGATATTTATATGGTAAGTTTTTTTTTATCTAGTTTCAAACTATTATGGATTTTTTTCAGGCAGTTATCGTTTCTACATTCAAGTTATATATATATATATATAAATTCACTTACAATTACAATTCAAATTTGGAAATAAAACAAATATATAGGTGAAAAGATTAGCCTTTGTCAAGGTATACAGGAGTTACGTTATAAGGTAAGATGATCTATGTAACATTCCAGGAAGCATGCAGATCGTTTTGCTTGCAGAAGACCAATGTTCACACACACCAAAATTTTTCAGAAGGTTTAATTTATACTAAGCGGTATATATAAAAAAAGAAACACAGCAAGTTATACCTAAAATAAACCCATTCTCAGCTTAATACTTCAGAAAATGCAAAAAAAATTTGTTTTAACTGATGTTCAATGTAATATAAACATTTTTTTTTAAATACGTTTCACATGTTTAACGTAATTTATTTTTGAATGGAAAGCTTAATTTTAAAAGACGTAATTTTTTTATTTTTGCTTTCGCTCTTGGGGCTGGAAACATCGTATTTCTGTTTGTGAGTTTATATGCCAGAGTGTCTGCACAATATCTCGAAAACTAACTGACCTAACTAACTTAAAATTTTAAAAGCAGCTTCGTATCTATATATCTAACACTTACTTCGATTACGGTACATGTTACTCCATGAGATTAGGCTGAGCGTTAAACGAATATTTTACTTTGATATTATTAGTGGACTATGATTGTAATGAGATAATAGCAGTATAAAATAAATTTATAAACATGCTGTTAACAGTCATATGAGTTAAAACATGTGAAATTAGGAAACACGTTTAGCTTGTTTAAAAAGGAAAACAAAATATTTGGAAAGGCAATATTTTAAAGTTGGTGTTTAGATTTGATTTAAGGGCATACTTGTGTTCTATCTCTACTTCACCAGGACTTTTTTATTTAAGCACTAAAAATATGAAATCTCAAAATGTATTTTATTTATGATGTCTGCCTGTCTGTCTGTCCACAGAACGTCTCAAGAATGATATTAGCTATAGACTTAAGTTTGTGCATGCATCTCAGCGCAGGCCTATTTGAGATATGTGGTGTGACGCACGACTTCTACTTCTTATAAATCTTAACTGTTAGCATTTAATGAAAAACTGTCAATAAAATACTATTAGGCTAGTTGCCAAAATAGTAAAAAAAATATTTACTGCTCCTTTTAAATTCATAGTACGTATGTGTAATCGTTTTAATAAATATAAAAATAAAATATAAAAAGTAACTCTAAATATGTTTTAATTTTAATATCAAGGTATAATTAATAATCAGATATACACTTGAAAATGTTATTACCTCCCCCTACTAAAAAATGCTGTCGATTGTTTATGTAACATAATCCAGCTGCTGTAAAATAACATTACTTTTCCAGTACAGACACAATTATTGAAGGGATCACACCAAAGCCGGATTTAAACTATAACGAGTCATTACACTGCGTTTAGTGCTATTAAGTAAAATCCGTAATCATTAATAGTATAAGAATTGCTGTTAATTGTTGTTAATTCTCCCTTTTGTATCTTGTGAGTACACGCAAAAATTCGTACTTTGTTGAAATGTGTAGTTTTTATATATTATATAATTTAAAATATTTTAAGAAACTCTACAGAATTGTCTACCATGTCAATATACCCTGCACTAAATTATATCTTTAAAATGGAGACTAGCCTTGGTGAATAATCCTTAATAAACATATGTAAGGCATCTTTTTTTTTCATGTAATAACCATTTATCCTCTAATATAATTTTAAGAATTGTAAAATTTAGTAAATTTGCATTATTACAACTATTCCTACAATATCTATTTTTTATATCCTACATTTTAATCATACAATTATTTGTCATTTTACTTCAATAAATCTTTAAAATATTAACATTGTAATTTGCCTAAAATATAAGTAATATAGGGATAAGTATTATTTTGACAGTTACTGTCTGAAATATTAAATATTTTAAAGTTAGTGTTAAGGAAACAAAAAGTAAAAACATAATTTTAATTCTGTAAAAATAAATACTTTTTAATCCCATATTTATAAACATATTTTATCATGGCGCAAAATATTATTAAAAAAAAACATTTCAAACTTAACCTTTATTACATATCTAATACGCGATAGTTTAAAATTGATAATTACACGATATAGATAAAAGACCATACACCAACACCCAGACTTATTCACTGATATTAGTAACTAGGAAAAGTCAACAGAGTTCGCTAGTGATGCGCAATGTCCCACCAGTGTTAGTTCCTTAGGTCTGCTTTTGGATGGCGTCTCCAGTCAGAGTTTTGTGGTTTTAGTTTTCGCTTATACAGATAGAACAATTAAGAATGTTTAGACGTTAGAGAATGTTTTATTCCATAAGGCAAAGCTAGGGCTAAGAAGCCCCGTATGAAACTTAACCTGAGGATCAACCACTAATGGCCGGGCAGGTGGACTGTTTGCTTACAAGGGCAGAAGAGAATCGCTACCCATCCAACCTGCAGCCACGCTCGATGTTGCTTGACTGGGTTTTTTTAGCGATAACCCCGTAACCGTACTACACTGCGGCTTTTTAGTAGCGACTATATAATTTTTCAATAAAAATCAATCAAAAACTTTGATTGAAATGTTCAGAATGGGTTTTCCCAAACATTTACAAAAAGTTTTATCGTTTGGGTGCCCAACATATAATTTGATAAATACGAGCAATTAAGTAAATTAACTAGAGCACTTTCACGGGCTCTTGGCGGCGTTGCAATTTACTTATAAACAAAACTGTACGAAACATACAATTTATCTTATAATATAAATAATTATATTTCTCACCCGGTAAGTGAAAGATCCCGGGTTTGAGTCCCGGCGGTGCAATAACTTTTTGTGATTCAATGTTTATAAAAAAAATTAAAATCGGCTATTGCCATTTATACAAATTTAATTATTTTAAATAAAAGCCATTTGACAAGTATTTAGTACTCCGATCATATGTTAGTTTGGTTAATTTCAACGCATATGTAACAGTTACTGCTAAATACAAAATATTTTAAAATCGTAAAAAGTAAGGGCTTTGTGATTGTAAATGGTATGCACATTCAACCGGCAAGTGAGAGATCCGGGTTCGAGTCCCGGCGGAGCAAGTACGTTTTGTCATTCAATGTTTATTGAAAAAAAAATATATATTACATATATATGTATTATATATATATATATATAATATATATATATATATATACATATATCTATTAATAGTAATATAATAGGTAAACAAAACAATCAAAAAAGCGACAAACATACACAGTTATCAGAAAATTACATAAAATACTACAAATTATGAACATTATTCAACTATAATTGAATAAAATAAAATCTACCCAAACAGATTAATCATACTAAACAACAGAAATGCAAAATCTCTACACTATTGTTCACATACAAAATGATAAATAGCATCTGTTTTCATTTAAATAAATGAAAATACGTCACATCTATTCCATCGTTAATGCAGAATTAATGTGACCTGTATTCTGTAGTTGTGTAGAGTTTTTTTTTATTAAAGTGCATGTTTTAAAGTTAGTGAGTTAGTGACGTCTGCATTCGTCTACCAACCACCTACCACTCAGTCGTAGTTGTTGTAGAAGTTGACACACAACATGTTGGTTGCGATTCCTGAAATAAGCGTGTCACAAACGCTTTGGCACGATTTGTTTATTTTAACCTAGTTTTTAATTATATATTAGGTTATTTATTTACCGGAAGAAGGATCAGATTGCAGATCTTAAAACGTAGTGTTACTGATTTTTGTTTCACTGAACGATGGCAAAAGTCTGAAAAAATCCTGTTTCATTCACAATCCTTCCATTGTCAAAAATAAACTTCAAGCAATGAACGTCACAAATAGATGGGTTAATTTACTCTGTCTACAAATAAGCAAAAAAAAACTAAATAAGTTTCACAGTGTGTAGAACTGACAAAGTTCCAGGCCGTTTGTTATTTTTGTTAAATATTTTTTTTTAATTAGGTAGATCCAATGAATTTGTTGTACGTTTTCAAATATTTTGGCAATTTAAATTTTTCTAGAGATTATACCTAGAGAAAATTATAACGAGTATTTATGTTTAGTTCACTAAAATTAATCACTAAAATAAAACTTTTGAAACAGTTTAGATTCATAAATAAGCTTTTGATACAATGTGTTGTTCATGTCCTGAAATTAAGAAGAGAGTTCTCTTTTACAAAATTTCAGTGCGCGTAAGAGTAGATTGGGAGGCGCTACTTCCCACTTGAACAAAGTACCTAATTAAGGATGTATTGATGAGTTTGGGAGCTGGTCTAGAAAATAAGTTTTGCCACCACAGCTTTCAACCTATCCATTAAATTCTTTATGTGATATTCTCATTTCATGTTTGAATAAAATTGCGACCCCAGATATATTTTAATGTTGGAACATTTATTTACAATATGCGTTAGTATTCATAATATTCAAAGAGGGCCAAATTAAACAAATACGTAGTACTCGTTTCAATTTGTTAGCGTAGTAATTCAATGGCATCATTTTTCGTGTTCTCAGGAAATTTGTTTATATTTGTTTATTGTATATTACGGGATCACTTCAACTTTTACTTAGAAACCTAGAGAGCGATGTTCATGGACTACTAGCACGTGACTTTTAGTGTTGCTGATCAATAGATGTGATATTTTGTCCATGTCAATTTTACTCGGACAATTTTTTTAATGAAAGACGTTTGACCTTGGCAGACCAAGGTTAGGAGTTCAATATATATGTTATAACCGAGCTTAAACTTAAACAAATACAAAAACAGCTTATAACTAAAATGATTGTCACGTAATCGCTTTTAAGTATAATAAAAGCTATGCTTGACGCCCTAAATGATGGCTTACCCATTTACAGAGATACATATTTTACTAACTCCCTCATATATAGTTAAACACTTCTATACCTTAAGCAAAGCCAATAATAATCATTTAGATATAGTTGTTTAGTTATATCCTCCTTCCTGTTTTTAATACACAGTTACGAGTACATTAATGAAAGACAAAAGCAGTACCAGTTAGGGTAGTAATTTTTGTCATGATGTTTTATATTTATTTGTTAAGTATTTATATACACTACAAGCCATTTTTAAATTATTATTTAAACATGTGTATGCTTTTCAAAACGCTTTAGCGAAATTATTACAAATTACTTAACACAACTCTAGCATAAAACATCAGCGTGTTTATATATACTGTTAGATAAACTTGGAGAGCTTAGTATTAAGGTTGGTTTAAAACATAAGAGAGAACTTTATAGGATGAACTTGGCTTACTAAGTAAGTAACAAAATTCTTCCATTCTGGAATAAATGAACTTTCACGGTAAAACAGAAACAATGCCAGATATCAGGCTGTCATGGAAACGACTATTTTGTACATAACGGTCCATTAAACGGTAATTTCACTGCAGTTTACTACATTGTGTTACTTTTGTTCTATTGTTTATGTAGATAGTTACCAACCTTTAAATGTGTATACCAGTTATTCTTGGTACAAAAGATGATAACCTATATCCACAAAATTAAAAAAAAAAAATTGTAGACATAGATTTTAATAAAAGTTTGGAATTTAGTGAGTTTTGAAAATCTTGGAAACGCCTCCTTGACGTTTTTTGCCATTGGAGATAAACTCTGTAAGCTTTGCACAGTGTTAGACAGGAGTCTTATCTACTTTTCTTATGGAGTAACCGTCACATACTATTACATTGGGAGCACGGCCAATACAGGGTACAATAAAAATCATGGGTCGAGTACGACTCATTAACTATAAATACCATAGGCCGCGTTATAAAAAGCGCGTATCCAATCAAAAATAGCGTTATTCAAACAGGCTTCAACGAGGTTTCATGTACATTTAAGATGTTTAACGCATCTTACTCTAGAGATTCTGCGGCCAGACAGACACACGAACAATGGTACAGAAAATACATCAACTCAAAAGTTATACAATATTCCTTGGTTTGACATGCAAAGTCAGACACATGCTTCTAGAAAGATAGAAAGGAAGTTTCATCCATAGTTTAAAGTTTTACAGAGAAAACCTTTTATAACAGGATTTCTTACCACATAGTACATAACAATTTTTGCTCATTAAGTCAGATTTCATAACAAATTTTTAAAACTGTCTGTGATATAGAAGGGTACTACAACGCGAAAGTGCTGAAATGAAATCTTGTCACCGACTATTAACGTTGTCTTTTCCTCTAATATTTTTTGTATTACTTTATTAATATAATTGTTATATGTTAAAATCTTATATAATTGTATTCAGCTTGTTTACATATTCATTTATTCTTCTATTTTCTCGTTACAAATTTGCTAATAAAATCCAAAATTCCAAAGTAAAATATAACGTTTTTCCAAATGCTATGATATGACATGTACTGTGATGGAACTCTTTGCTGCTTATATAGAAAGAGATTTCTACATCATTTATAATATATAAAAGTAATTTCATTTTTCGAAATATCATGTGCACAGACATGCAGATAGACGTGATAATTTTCCAGCTTTCCCGAAATGATATGATTCGTTATAGCTCAGGCAACATCTAAAAACTAAAAAAAATTTATTTTTCTGTAAAAATGATATCTAAATAATTTTATAAGATTTAAAACTTTATATAAATCAGAAACAGTGCAGCTGAGTACATATTACTGAAGTAGTGACAGTTTTCCGTTTTCTGAAACCCAGAGAAATATTTGGCGGAAGTAAAGCGGTGCAGTAATGAGAAACTTCCGTTGTCGACAAAATCAGCTGTCTCAGGAAACAACTACCTGTGACGTCGACGTTAGAGTTCTGTTTTCCTGTTTCAATCGGAAAGGGAAGACTTCTTATCTGATTTGAACCCGTACTCAGCATTACTACCTAAAATATAGTGACTTACATTTGAGAATATGCTATGTTAAACACCATTTAAATATTGTGCAATGTTATGAAAATAAAAAAAAAATAGTAAACCGTATGCATGACGGATGGACAGTACGAAACGCAAACCACTGCACTCTTTAAGGTTGCAATGAAGTTATTCAACGCTTAAAGGAACTTATACAGTTATAAAAACACAACTATTTATTTATGTTAAATGTTATAAAATAAAAAAAAATGTTTGTTAAGTGACAGAGTTAATCTGTTTTTTATTTTGAAAAGAAAAAGAAAAATCTGGGTAAAAAGTAAATAAATCGGTACTACAGAATAGTAACAGCTTTCATACACTAACTCTCTAACGCTATTAACTTTTTAAAACATAACACAGGTTTACGCCACTTTATATTATTGTACTTGTTGCTAAAATAATAATTTAATATTGACTAAAATGTCACTCCACAGCAAGGCCGAAACATTTAAATTCAGAAATGTTAGTGATTTTAACAATGTTGTAATGGTAACCGGGCAAATTAGTTGGTAGGCAAAAGATTCATTGTTAGAAATGATAGTAGATTATAAAAATAATACAACTTCAGATATTGTAAAACCCATCAGTTTGTTTGTTTTACCTTTGGTTGTTGTACCTTTTGTCACATCACAAAATTTCCTTTGACCCTAGCCCGTTGTAAAAAATGAGAAATGTGTAAGACGTTTATTTTGAATAATATCATAACAGCGTTTAATTAAAATTTACAAAACATAAAACCACTATATAGTACTAGTGCCATATTACGAGTGTAATAGTTAGGAATATAGTTAATTTTAACTATAATAATAACAATAACTATAACTATAATTAACTAGAAAGTTGGAGTACGCCACACAACATGTCACATATCAGGCTTTGCTGTGGTTGCATGAAGAATTTCAAGTCCACAGTTCATTTCAATCTCGAGATGAACAAGCGTACAGATGGACAAGCAGTTATAGGTAAACCGCTAACAAAAAAACCTTGGTTGATTTGAGTTCACGCAGGGTGGGGTAAATATCCCTCCGCCGCCCCTCCAAGCATCCCCACCACTGCTCGGCGCTCATTCTATTTCAATCTAATAAAATCAGCTGACTAATCCGGCTCAGTCGGTATCGTTCACTGCTGCGACCCGTTCAGTTGAACCGGTCAGTACCCGCTAGAGCGTGTTTTACCGGTCATCGTGTTGACTGAACAAAATGAAACGAATGAAAGACTGGATGTAATGACCAAGTGAACGAAAGGATCTGCTTGCAAAAAATGTGTTCGGATAGAGGAAGAAACAACATATTTTACAGTGAATGGATAGATATATAACAATAAATGTATTGTTTCAGGAATCTAGTAAATGTAAATATATATTATTAATAGAAATGATTAACAAAAATTAACTGTATGTTACTATATGCATTACTAAATATTTTAAACGTTAATACTTAAGAAACAATGGACTTGGTTGATTAATATGCCTTTGATTTATTATAAGATTATTTCACTACAAATGTTCAATAAATTACTAAATATCAAACAGACACATTGCATTGTTTGAAAATAATTTATTTTTGTAAATAACAACACATTTTAAACATTTAATCAATTAAGTTCCCACCACTTTTCATAATACCCAGGCTGAGTCATTAAAATAATATTACGCACACTACTACACAGAACGCCTCCTCTCAGATCGACCCTGCACATCGCACCTGTATCGAACATGTGTTACCACATGATAACCTTTTAAATGCTAATTGGCAATCAATTTTTAACAGCACTAATGTTAATGTTTTTACATTACAACTTCAGAATATTATTACAATTTCAATAGACAATCGAATAAATTTAAAACGAGGTCAAAAAAAGCTAAAACCACGGATTACTTCAGATTTAGTCCATGCTATAAGACAAAGAGAAAAATTACGTAAATTAGTGAAAAAGCAACCATTTAATGTGGAGCTTAAAACCTGCTATGTCAATTGCAGGAACATTTTAAGCAGAAATTTAAAGCAACTAAAAAATATTATTTTTGTGATAAATTCGACCAAGCTAATGGGGATTTAAATATGTTTTTGGGGGGTTTTAATTAAATTGAGTGGTAGAGGGGTTAACAAACTTTCTTCCCTAAATAAATATTTGTCAAATACCAAATTATTCAATGACAAAATTAAGCTTGAAGTAGCTACCGAATTTAATAAATTCTTTACTAATGTTGGTCAGAACTTGGCGAACTCTAATGGCTCAAATATAACAATTTTTTTCGAAGACAGATCTTATAGAACAATTACGAGAAGTACTCACAGATAAAGGAAATTAAAGTGGTCTATTTTGCTTTCGTTCAATCCCAACTTTCATTTGGTATTATAGTCCATGGTGCTGCTTTCAAAACTACTCTTGAGCCAGCAAAACTACTCTTACTTTTTTAACAAAAAACGATACTAAAAATAATGTTCTTTGAGAGTACAAACATATTCTTTAGAATTAATTTTCTTCGAGGAAGAACTAATGACTATAAAGAAATTTGTTAATCAAAACCATTCTTATTTACTTATACATTAATTTTCATACTATTTTAGCGTTGAGAACTTATACTCATAAAACACGGTACTCGCAACAAGTCGTCATTACAGTTTCTATATTAAAAAAAAACATTCAGCGTAACAAATTTGTATTATATTTCTCAAGTTTTGTACCGTAACGTGTGTTTGAGTTATAACTTCGCTTCTGTGTTGCAATTACCTAATCTTTACTGGTTTAAAAACGCGTGAAGGATGGGTTACTATTGTTAGATGGCGAAGAAGTATATAGACTTATAGTCCCTTGTTAACGCTGCACTTCTAACCCTTCCTCGCTATTTATTGTTATTCGGTCTGGCCTTCACTATAATTACCATAATTAATACTTCATACAACAGTGCAGCAAAACTAGATTTATACTCGGTTACGTATCATTATCAATGTGACTCATCAATTGCCTGCGTGGTCACTGTTGTCATTGCTATCCAGCCGGATTAAAAATAAATTCTAAAACCATTAATAATATCAAAAATTACTAAACTACTATTTTTACTTATAAAATCATTTGTTCTATTATTAGTTTTGAGTTCCAATATTCACGACCAGAGCCTACGCACAGGTCCTAGGCCCATGTAGGCTCATCCCGGTTACACTACTCTTCTTATTTCAAATTTTAATTGAATTAAATAGAATTAATGCAAGGTTTATTATAATAAGAAATAAATTAAATACGTATAAGTACCGTATTGTTAGACTCTGATACATGATTTCAGACATTGTATATATTTGCTTACGTTTGTTGCAAAACGTGTATATGTGTTTTATTGTACTATTTTTAAGAAAATAAAACCATTTTCATTGCACCTGATTTGGAAAAAAGTATCAAATTTATTTCAGTTGCCAGGCCAAATTAATTGAACAAAACTTTCAAAGTGAACGGGTCTTTTGAAAACACTCCGATCCGGATCACCTCGTTCACCTGACTGACCTCGTTCGAAATTGAACGGTCCAAGTAAGTAACTGCAGTATAAACAATATGGCGCGAGGAAGACAAGATTTAAACAGCTGACAAGAAGATGCTCCGCCCACTCGCCACTCCCCCCCGCCAGAGGGGGGGCCCCTCCTGCGCTGTGCTGCTCAAATATTTGCTTCTGCGCAGGTTTCTTTATTAGCGGTTTCACCTATAATCATTAGTAGTAATTAAAAGATAAATACCTAAACACCAAGTCACCAAAATATGATTATTGTTTGTGTTAGGTAAATAATCATGGTTACCCATAAGACAGATAATTCATACCTATCATTGGCAAGACAGTGATATGCACTACCATTAAAGTCAGTATTGTGTATATTTAAAAATTAAGCTTCTATACAATTTTTCAAGTAGTTCAGTTCTATTTTAAGATATGTTGAGGACAGACAGAGAGGAATAACGTTTTTCCAGCGCCACGAGTAGGTAGGCTTCATTAACTTACTTATACTAATATAACTTAAACAAATTTTACACAATCATAGACACCCATGCTTTGAAAATCATTTTCATTGTACACCATATAAATGTTTATAACATTTCTCATAAAATTAGGATCAAAAATTAAATAATTTACTTCCTTTCTGTTATTAATATACAGTCCTTTTATATACGCTTTGTCCCTTTTATGGGAAATGTCTGTTCCAAATGTATTATAAAACAAAATTTGTAAATAGTAAAGTAAGTTACCTGTGAAAATGTTGTATATCCTAGATTAAAGTAGATATAAATTGTGGTACCATCCTTCTGAAAAGACCACGTTGTCTTAATGATAAGTTGTCTCGATACGTTTTTAATGCCGTCATGATGTTTTTGTAAGTGAGACTTTCTTTCCTGATAATTTGCGTAGATTACATTCTTCTTTCATTCTCCTTTGATTTGCTTCTTCCTTTTTTCGACTACAAATACCATATACACGATTTAATGTGTAATTCGACGTCAGCGTTTTAGATAAATCAATTTTGATGTTTTATTAATAACTGTGTTTTATTGTCAGTATTCCAAAGACCATTAGAACTACTAAGCCCACCCCCAGATAACATTTAAGTTCATTCTCACTCTATTTTGACAGCGGCGTTTCAAATTAATATTTTTTATTCGAAGCATAGACGTGGTGCATGAAATTGTTTTGCCGCAATGAAACTTACATGTAAACTTTTTTGAAATCTTTAGTATTTATTACTACGACCTCAGACATCTAGACATCATGAGTTTAGCCCATTTGGTATAACTGGAAAGTCATCATTAAGTTGGTTTTCAAGTTTCAGGATGATTTTTATCCCTAACTTTCACTCCAAAGGTAAAACATTTTGCTTCTTTCAATTGCTAGACTATTATGCATATTAAAAACAAATCGGAGAAAATCTTTTTTTAAATGAACACGAGATTATGACAATGTTAAAAAAGGCAATAACAACATTAAGTGTAGTAATGTTTGTATGTACATACATTTTTGTTTCGTAAAAATATGAAACGAAATACCCGTTAAAAAGGCATTTCTGTGGTAGTTTTCTACATTGATGCATCTTTAATGTTTCTGAACCAACTCATAGTATATATAAACTAATGTTATTGTTTACTACTAGTAATTGTTAATGAACCATTTAACAGGCGTTAGTGAAAATATTTGCTTTTCCAAATATTTGTATCTATTCGTAAAATATCTTGAGCCATTTAAAAAATAAACTTATCTATTCAAGTGATCTGAGTAATAAGACTGTTATTACTTTCTCAATACGTTGATTACACGAAGATATGATTGTCGGGAAATGCAATAAAGAAAAGAACAATGAAAAGTAACTATGGATATTGTTATATATTTAATTTTGCAATAGAATGAATGGGTTCAGGATCAGCTTATTCATATTATTTTAAGCTTTAGTTCTGATTTAAAAAAAATATTGATAACCGTGTAATAATATTGTTTGCATATAAAAATTCTCAAATCTTGGCATTAATCGTACTTTTCCTAATTAGCTGTTATAGTTAAGGTGAAAATGTTTATTACACATGAAATGTATATAGTTTACAGTACGTACCAAACGCTTCTTATATAAAAGACGATCATTTTAAAAGTTAACCTTCTATCCACAGCGTAAAGTTGTTAAATATAATTAAAACTGTAAACGAAATTTCCTCTCCTTTTAGTAAAAGCATCAACATTAGGAAAGCGTCTGAACTGCAACCCGAGCTTTTAACAACTTTAGATCATACTCTGAACATCACTTAGATACTTCCGTCCTTCACCGAAAAGCTTTTAATATAAAACAATGTTTAAAAGCTCGAAAACCAAGTAGAATCATAGACTATGAGTTTTATGTTAGCGTTTCCAAGATATACGTCACAATTTTAAAATACCTGTATAGAATGGAAGCGCTTTGTAATGTTACCCATTTTATCGCCAAACCAAAAAGTAGGTTTGTGGAAAGATACAAATTCTTAGTATCAAACAAGTTGGATTCAAAACTGGATCGACTACGTATTATACTTTATAAGCGCATAAAAAATCAATTAGATCTTTTTATTTTCAATATATTAATGCAAGCACAAACAACAGTAGATCTAGAGTTGGGCTAAGTATATAGTTACGTTTCAAATCACCATATCGGAGTACGATATATACTGTATTTGAACTAAACTGACCTCGAAAGCTCGGTGTAATATTTAATTTAGGCGAGGTTATCCAATGTGGATCCGTGTGGAGGATTATTCGTACTATTTATAATCCGATTCGCTTATTATTTTCATTTCATAGCAATGGTATTTCAATAATTGTTTACGTTTGTGTTCGGTAATTACTGATATTTCTGCATAGAACTATTTCAATTATTATTTAACGGTAAAAAGCATCCATATAATTACATAAAATGATTACAGAGTGGGGATGAGTCTATGTGAGTAACACGCTACGAATTGAGCTCCGTTAATTTGTGTTCTTTTGCCGGGAAATACTGAAGTACTGTGATCAATTTCAGGTCAATTCGTAGTGTTAGAACTTAAGTTCACTGTGATCTACATAAAAATTGTTGTTTTGAACTTATATCCTGGTTTTTTTGTAATTTTTAACTTTGTCGGAGCTTGTTCATCATCGGTCTGTAATGCCAGGTGGTTCCAAGATCGTGACGCGTGGAGCGCCGATAACGACGCTTCAGCAGACAAACACTGTACCGCAACTGGCTACTCTACAGTCAGTCGACGATAAACTAAACGCAATTACGAAGATGTTACAGAGTAATACTAATGATATCAGAGAAATGAAGACTGTACAGAGAGAACTCGGTACGTCAACTGAGTTATGTCATAGTAACATAAGTGAATTAAAGGACTTAATTAAAACTCAAGATACGAACATTTACGAGTGTAACAATGAAGTTCAGCGTTTATCCAACGAGAAAGTCCATTTGCGTAACAAGGTTAATTCTTTAGCAACGGAAATAAGAGCTTTAGAACAATATTTCTCACAGGAATAACTTAGTAATCTATGGAGTTCCAGAAGAAAAAAACGAAAATATCCTCAATGTTATGAGAAGATTGTCTACTGCTATTCATCGTCAACCAACATCGTGGATGCTGTGCACAGAATTGGGAAGGAGAACAACGACGGTCCAAGACCCATTGTAGTAAAATTCGTCAGCAGACTTGACAGGGATGAATTCCTGAGGAAGAGGAAGGTAAGACGTCAACTCAAGGCCACTGACTTAGGCTTCAGCAGCGAGAACGTATATATTAATGAGTCGCTAACTTCATCTACTAGAGATCTTCTCAAGCTCACCAAGATCAAGGCTAAGGAGAAGAATTAGACCAAGGTGTGGACCTCCAACTGCACAATTTTTGTTCGCAAGGAGAAGGGAAAAGGCGAATAAATTTATCAAAATACTTTCAGTAAATGATCTGGGCAAGATGTAGAACTGTAATGTTACGCTCAGTTATTTTTTCACGCTTTTGCGTTTCTTATTTATCCCTCCATTGTTGAAGCCATTATTGTTGTTAGATATATTAAGGAATTACATTTAAAATCTTACTGTTTAACTTATTTGTTATTTATTCAGAGTCTATTTATTTGTTATTTATTCAGAGTCTATTTGCTATTTATCCATAGTCTGTTTACCTGTTTTAGAATATGCATGTACGTATAAGAGTATGTGTGTGTGTGTGTGTGTGTGTGTGTGTGTGTGTGTGTGTATGCATGTGTATATGTATGTATATGTATGTATGTATGTGTGTGTATTTACATTTATTTATGCAAACTATTGCTTTGTTAGTCATTCTGAGTTTATTTATCTATTATAATAGAGGCATTCATATATTTATCTATTTATAATTTGTTGAAACACTTGTCGTTATTAACTTATTTTATGCCGTATAATTATATTTGAATTATTAGTGCTCCAATGATATGCATTAAGTAATTCTAACGACTTAAATATTTATTATCCAAACGTAAGAGGCCTCAGATGGAAAATTAATTTATTTTTTGATAATATTATGGCCAGTAACCACGATATCCTAGCTTTAACAGAAACTAATTTACAATCTGATAGTCATACCAGTGAATTGTTCCCAGATACAATGTGTTTAGAAAGGACAGAGATTTGGGTGCAACTGGGTTATCTAGTGGAGGAGGTGTTTTATTAGCTGTAAATTCCAATATTGTGTGCAACAGAATTCATAACCTGGAGTGTAACATACCGGACTGTGAAAATATAGGTTAAAACTATCTAGCATTACAGGTAAATCGTTATATCTATGTGTTGTTTATATTCGGCCTAGAGCATCTTTAACAACGTATCAAGCTTTTTATGAAAGTTTACAAATTAATCATTTCATTAATAATAGTTTTTATGTTTTAATCGTAGGAGATTTCAATTTGCAAATATTTGGAATGAATTATAATTTACAACAAGGAGATATCTTACACAAAAAATTAAATGTGTTTTTAAATACTCAGAGCTTAAGTTTAAAGAATGAAGTTTTAAATTTTCAAAATAAAACTTTAGATTTGATCATTTCAAATATAAGTAATACCGAAGTGACTCGATGTTTAGATCCGCTTGTGGCTGAAGATCCTTACCATCCAGCGATAGAGGAGGTCTGTTGTCGCTACTCAACAATAATTGTGCAAGTCAAGGTCTCCTGACCAAACAGGTTATTGTTATCACAAGACAGACTTCCTTCAGTTATATCGTAGTTTGGCAGAAATTGATTGGTCTCAACTCTATAGTATACATGATGTTAATGATGCGTTAAAATATTTTCATGAGAAAGTGTACGGAATTATTAATGAAACTTGCCCTCGTAAAAAGTCTAAATTGTAGAAGTTCCCTATCTGGTTTACTAAAAATATTATTTCAAATTTAAAACTAAAAGACAAATTTCACAAAAAATATAAAAAATTTCATGATCAAGAGTACTATATTAGATTTAAAAATGTAAGGTAAATAATTAAGAAAGACATACAAGTTGCTTACGATAACTTTATTCATGAAGCTGAAAATAATATTGTTGGAGATAGTAAACAGTTTTGGAAATTTACAAAGAGTAAAAAGTCAGCCAATAAAACTTTATTTGTGATGGAAAATAATGGTGTTCAATTAAATAATGGTCGTTTGATTGTTGATGATTTTAAAGACTATTTTAGCACGGTATATAATGATTACCAAGTGGAACCAACGGTGGAGATGGCAATGAAAGAAACCCCCATGACGGGTGGCGATTGTCTGTTTCTGGACCAGGTCACCGACCAGGACGTTAAATTGTCTATTAAAAAATTTGAAATCTAAAAACTACTTCAGGACCTGATTTGTTGCCTCAGTACATATTCAAAGGCTGTAAAGATATTTTAATCAAACCGTTAAAATGTTTATACAATTTAAGTTTAAAATCAAGCACATTTCTTGAAAAATGGAAATTTACTAAAGTATCGCCTATTTTTAAAAGCGGGAAGGAATACCAAATACAAAATCATAGACCTGTAGCTGTTTTTTCAACACGTGCTAAAGTATTTGAAAGCATTAGTTACAAATATTTTTTTAGTAAATACGTATCTTCTAATGAACATAGTTTCTTGCCTGGACGCTCAATTAACACAAACCTATTAAATTTTACAAATTACGTCTCCTTGGGGTTGGACTCGTTGACCCAGACTGATGCAATATATCTTGATCTGTCCAAGGCATTCGACACAGTGGACCACTTGATTTATTGAAAAAACTGTACCATTATGGATTGTAAAGTAACGTAATACATTTTTTTCATTCTTATTTAATAAACCGAAAACAGTTTGTATGTTATAAGGGTTATTTGTCATCTAATTTCTTGGTGCAATCTGGGGTAACCTCAAGGGTCAAATATAGGTCCTTGTTTTATTCTTAAAATTACGATTAACGATTTGTGTGACCACGTTAAAACAGTAAAGTCTTTGTTACTTGCCGACGATTTAAAACTTTTTTATTACATGTCTTCAATAAGGGACGCTGAAATACTACAAGCTGATCTGGATAATGTGTATAAATGGGCTAGCCAAAATAAAATTAATTTTAATATCGCAAAGTGCCATGTAATGTCTTTTACCAAATCAAATAGTTTCATAATACACAACTACAATTTAAATGGACAGTCAATTGCAAGAGTCAGTTTAGTTAAAGACTTGGGCGTTACAGTTGATAACGAATTATCGTTCAGTACTCATATAGAAACTTGCGTGAATGCTGCGAGTAGAATGATGGGCTTTACTATGAGACAAGGTGTGAATTTTTAGAAACATCGGGGTCTTTTATGGTGTTTTACACATCCTTGGTCAGATCGAGACTTGAAAACGGCCGCCATTGTATGTAATCCTACACTTAAATGTTAGCATATCATTATAAATTAAATTTTTATAATGATATGCTTGAAAGAGTGCAAAAGAAGTTTTTGAGATATTTATATTTAAAGTGTTTTAAATGTTTTACACGTATTTAGTTCCATACAATGAGCTGTTGGAGATGTTTGGGGTTGACGAGCCTGAGCCTGAGGAGGCGGGTCTTGGAGCAAGTACATTTGTGGGGCCTGGTCCGGGGTCGGGTGGATGACGCGTACTGTTTGGGGACCCTCGGCTATCGTGTACCGAACTTTAACAGCAGAAACAAGTATTTGTTTAATTTACCTCACTCACGCACAGTGATGCGATCGTCTTTTCCTCTGTTGCGGATGATGAGGGGTTATAACGCAATGCTTTTGGGAGGATCCCCGACATTGATGTTCACTTTGACAGTTTGAATATATTTAAAGAGAAATGCATTTAATTAATTTTGTATACCAGTCCTTCATAGTATATTTATCCTTTTAAAATTTCTCGTATTCAAGCTATATTTATTAAATGTTGATTTATTATTAATTTTATTAATTAAAATTCCATTAATTTATTAAACTAATTTCCTGATATTGTCATTACCATATACTGTATTTGTTATTTATATGAATGTGTATTATTTATTGTTTATTTATTCATAATAGTAACGTCTAGATGTAACGGCCTATGTAACGTTTAGATTAATATTTATTTATAGTTATTTTGGCTTATAAATATCCCAGTGATACAATGGACATGGGACTTGGACTCAAACCACTGATTTAATATTTTGATTTTCTTTGTACTGCTGTATATTAATTGGGTGTATTTCCTGTTTTATAGCATGAAAATAAAATAAAGTAAATAAAAATAAAATAAATAAATAATTAAATTACTTAATAATTTGAACAACTACGTTACTTCTCTACAGCAGTTTTTAGGATGTCATTCTTGCAGTAGAATGTGGACAGTCCATGGCCATTATTCTGTGTCTATTATATCTATTGTATAGTTTAAAATTTCCATGTTATATCCCTTTGCTCAACTATCGTAGAAAAATGGCTCTAAGAAAGAATTCGATCGGCAGAAGCGCTAGTTTAGGTGGATATTGAAATGGGAGGATAATAGATTTTTATTTCATATTATTTTTTCAGCCTAATACACTTAAAGCTTAACCGTCAGACACACAAATATGTTAAGCCAGCGTCAGGTATATACACAACCTAAGGATAAATATACACAACCTGAGGGTGGAGACCTTTAGTCTCGGTACGTAGTTGTCTGACGGTGATATAACTATTCTATCTTAGTTACAAACTTTTAATATTCTCCCACTTTAACCAGCATGGTCGACGCTCCATTCTTTAGCAAGCACGTCAACTATCGATAACCAGAAAGACGTTTTATAAGTTTATACTGTGATAATGGCTCTTGGCTTCTATAGTAACATGTTATCATATCATATTTTATTTAATTCCATTCATTTCTAATGGTTTAGTAATCAAGCAATTGAGAAATAATAATAATATACATCTATAAATCTAATAATATACAACATAATAATATTCTTTTGTCTATACTGTAATTTTCTAATTAGATTGTTAAAACATATTAATTTATTTATAAATTTTCTTACTTGTAATGATTATACAATGTTTACAAACAAATTATATATATGTTAGAATAATTAATGGTGAACTAAAACCCTTTTTTTGAAAATTAGTTTTAATTTTATTTCATACACGTGCTTCGGTATAAACAATCTTCAATGTAAAGATATTTTTAATTATTTTTACACCATGAGTGCTGGTTTAAGATATGAGGATACAAATTACGAGATAAACTTTAAGAAACATCCATGGAAGGAAAATAACGAAGAGGATTTTAATGAGTAATTCAAAATGAGACATGCACATGGTAGCTCATTAGGGAAACAGTTATATCATGGATGGGTTCTTAGTCAGAATACGAAAATGTTGGAGAAGCAGAGATGAATAATTTATTGAATGTTAGAGTTGCCGTACGTTGAACTATGTTGACATAGCCAAAAGTTTCACCTGCAAAACATGACGTATTTCTAAAAACTGTACAGTACTTGCACAAGTGCTATTTTTTGATATTGTGAGAGAGTCCCGATTTCAACAAGTGGGAAATTTTAAACTGGTAAAGGGCAAAATTAGGACTGTTAATGCTGCTAAGTTATGTTTAGAAAAAATATTGAGTGACATTCTCTTTACTGAAGTTTTATATTCTGTAAACACAAAATCAAGCATCACAAGTAGCGTTAGTTATCTATAAAAATTTAAAAAAGGAGATACTATTTGGAGTGCTATTACGAAAAAGGAGACATCCTTGTATTTTAAATGTATTAATTTTAACTGATAACAGTATTTCGGACATTTATCATAGTTACAAGTTACAAGAATGTAACACTAAGTTTGTAAGGTGTCCAAAACTAATACATATGAAAACAACCAACATACTGCCATGGGCTTGCTTAAGTAAAAAAAAATATGCTAACGGGACAAGTTAACATAAAGATTTAGGAATGTACCTTTTATTCATAGCTGTGAGAAGAATAAAACACCCATAAGCCTTAAATACAAAACAATACACAAATCATGATGTACTCAATAAGTCGACAGACTGAAAAAATATTAATATCCGCATATTACCATAGCATTTGATATTAATATTACATTTGAACAAATATGCTGCCAATTGTTGAGAGGTGGCGAGACAAATGCTATCGGCCCTTTTTTGTATCTCAAAGTTCTTGCGAGTTTTTGTACTTTATGACGTGAGGTTTCTTTGATTGTTAAACATTTTTATGTTTAGTAACTATAATTTACAAATTAATCAAAATCCTAAATAGTTAAAAATTTGTTCAACAACTTTTAGTTATTTTTAATTTCGAGTTTTGTGATTAGTAAATCATTTTCCCCCGTAATTTACTGTTTTATATTCTTTGTCATATACAACCTTCTGTGTTCAATACTAGTGTGC
The DNA here is from genome assembly GCF_021130785.1 of Homalodisca vitripennis. NCBI lineage: Eukaryota > Metazoa > Arthropoda > Insecta > Hemiptera > Cicadellidae > Homalodisca > Homalodisca vitripennis. Next base: position 23,034 of record NW_025783500.1, read on the forward strand.
AAATGTTTTTGGTATCATTTTCATCTGTCAACAACATACATTAGCCTAATAGGGATAGTAAGTTGTAACGACTGAGTCACAGATTCTGTGTCTCAATAACTCCTCCAGATTACAACATTTTAAATAAAAATCAGAATTATTTTTGCAATATTATTGGAGCATCTAGTTCACTATAAAATTGTAAAGAACGTAGGTATATCGTTGGAAATAATGTATTATAATTGATACTGTGATTACATCTTATTATTATTATTTTTTTGCTTTTAAATCAGTATTATTGAGTGTCAGAGTTTTGAGATTAAACGTTTATGAGATTATGTTTGTTTTTTTTCTTACTTTTTTTATTTGGTGTTAGATGGTGTTAAATAAATTAAAGTGTACTAAAATCTTTTAGTTAGCGTCATTTTGAAAGAAATACATGGACATTAAAGTAAAATAATAAAGCCAATCTAAACGAGGTATCAGCGTTTCTTTCAGTGTATTATCCAACTAGCACCATCCATAGTCGAAAAAAAGAAATTAAGAGCCATTTGCATAGTCACTATTTGCGAGTTGACTCGGACTTTTCGGACACAATAAGTGAGATCTAATGAGTGGCAACTTTGAAGGACTATCGGCCATTTAGCAGCACGTGTTTTTACAAAATAATTTCGTGTAGAATTTCACGGACTCCAAGAGTCTGCGATAGGTATATTAAAGTAGTGGGACCATATAAAATCGTGATTAAAGTTCAAAGATTGTGATAGTAGAGAGACGTTTTGAAACTATTAATTAGAATCGGAATATTTGAGAAAGAAACTTAAACCAACCATTAAACTTTAATTACTACTTTAAATTAATTAATACAGTTTGATCAAACGTCTCCTGTGTTGAATTCCTTTGATTGATTTGTTTTATGGAGTAGTTTGATGATCCTTGACTATATCGTCGGTATTCAATTGATATTTCGTTCAATTACAAAAGAACATGAATTAATTAATCTAAAATGAATGAGCATTTAAAAAATAATGTTAATAAGAGGGTAGTAAACTGTTTTATTTGACATTCCATATAACTATTCAAAGTTACACTCTTTCTATTTATTTTTAAGTTAGAGTGCATCCAACTAAAGTTCGTCAGGCTATCCTACAGTGACTTACTAAAAGGATGCTGACTTTTGTCATATATAAGCAATACAAAATTATATTCTTTCATTCAGTGCTTATATTAAAAAAATAAATAAATAAAATAAAATATTTTGTTAAACTCTTAGTTTAGCGCCCTTAGTTTATCGGTGATCCACCCAAGGAGTAACCAGGCTACTTATTGCCTGAAGCAGTTATTTTAATATCTCGGTCTTAAAATTTAGAAAAGTTAAATGACATCTCCCCAAAAATATAAACAACAAGCTTTCACAACCTGTTCCTTAGTTGAATCAGCTCTTACAACAGTAGCGCTTCTACGTATAATCGGTTTGGTAACATAATAGCCATTATGGTACCATCTTTCCCAAGGATAAATACAGTCATTGTTTAATAAAATAGCAGTTTCGCAAGAAACTGTTCATCCTATAAATGTAAACTCTTTAATGGTCTTAATTCTACTAAATTGTTAAAAGTTCACCTATCTGTTCTAACACAATAATTTTTCCCTCTATTATTCAATGAACAGAAACATTTAAAACATTTTAAAATTGTATTACGTTAAAATACAGATGGATGAGTGTGGATAACGGGAGGCAATATATACAGGGAAATACTCTCTACCACCATTAGGTAATAATATTCTCTTTGAGATACTCTGTAACTTCAGGAAGTGGTAATTTCCTTAAACAAACTGCATTATCTTTATCACTGTCGAATTTTCTAAGGCCATACATCCTCAAAATGTCCTGATTGCGGGCCCTCTTGATTGTTTTTATCAATAAAAACACTATAAATACTGTAGGTTATATTATAAATGTAGCCTACAGTAAACAATAATACACCTTTAACACTTTTGTGTTACAATAATCTGATGATGGATTCCTTGAGTTAGAAATGTACATAGTACAAATAAAATTTACAAAAGTGTTAAAAATATTTAGTATTTTTCGCTGTAGGCTACATAGTAAATCTTTAAGGTAACTTATAAAAGCCACAAATAAAGACAAATTTCACTAAAAGTCATGTTGTTTTAAATTTGTTATGCTGTTGGAATACATATCAATAGTGCAAATCCAAGTTCTCACCTTCCAACCAAAGAAGTCAAGAGAGATTTGTGCTAGCTGCGTGGTAATATAAAACCTTAGCAATTTTCTGGATTTTTCGATTTTCGGCGGCTTTCTACCCCAAAAGACTCCATCCTAAGGAGGAACCATTATTACTCTTGTATGTTTAAAGTAAACAACATTTGCTAAGATTTTGACACCACTAGTATTTTTTTAAGTTAGATGGGTCTTACAATAAAAATATGATTTCAAATTGGCTATACTTTAAATCATGTGTTGTATTGAGCACTAGTTATAAAAAAAGAAATTCTATACTTGTATTCTGAAACTAGTACTGAAGTATTTTGGGCGATTGCTGAGCTAAAGTTACGTCTTTAATCAGTAAACTGGTGTCTAAATGATGATATGTTTTTACTATAGTTATCTTAAGAACTTCTATGTTATTTAATGTATTTAAAATTGTACCTTACTTTTACGTATGATGTTAAAACGTACAGTACGTTTTTATCTTTTTGACAAAAAACATAACACATTTATTTCATTAATCACTCTACAAATCCACAATTGCAAATAATAAACGCGAAAGCTTGTATCAATCAGTAACTGTAACAATGCACATTAAAAGTTAACAATGTGTTTCAAGACGCTGATTAAATATAATTTATTCATTCATATGTAGTCTTGGTCGAGAAGGATGTGATCAGTCAGGAAGTCTAAGACATATGATTAAAAAGAGGAACTATGTCCACATTTGTACGCTTCAATAATACACTCAAATCCTCTGTAACTTCCTGTAAATGAGCGGTATTTTAAAGCAGTTCACCTCAAAAATCTCTCCACCAATTTTGATTTATGTTTATATTCTGTACATTTGGATTCATAAGTGATAAGTGTGCAATGTGTTTAAGCGTATTAATTGGTATGGTATTTAAATTTTAAAACCGATGAGTGTTGTCAAAAGCTACATTTAGGTTTCGGATATCACTCAATCATCAGACTAAAATACAGCATAACATTTGATCCGTGGATTGGCTTCGGTTTTGTAGATAAAATGGCATAATAAAACACATAAAATCAAAAAAGCAAACACTAATTTTACAAATACCCATAAAAGTTTGTAGGCCTGCATAAACACGGCACAACATCCGACCGCGACATGAACAGTTTGACGGCAGGTTACACTATCCCTACCCCGGCACTGTGCCCGGCGTAATCAGTAGTTACATTAAGAACAGCTGATCCAGTTTGACTACGACTGACATTAAGAACAGCTGACCCAGTTTGATTCCGACTGACATTAAGAACAGCTGATCCAGTTTGACTACGACTGACATTAAGAACAGCTGACCCAGTTTGATTCCGACTGACATTAAGAACAGCTGATCCAGTTTGATTCCAACTGACATTAAGAAACAGCTGACCCAGTTTGATTCCGACTGACATTAAGAAACAGCTGACCCAGTTTGATTCCGACTGACATTAAGAACAGCTGACCCAGTTTGATTCCGACTGACATTAAGAACAGCTGACCCAGTTTGATTCCGACTGACATTAAGAACAGCTGACCCAGTTTGATTCCGACTGACATTAAGAACAGCTGATCCAGTTTTTGATTCCAACTGAGGATGCCATTACAAATTATAGTGGACTGGAAATTTAATTTTTTACTTACAATTTTAATCTATTGTATCTTTTTTATGGTCCCTTTATATTTCATATTCTTTTAATGTGCTTAACACATTTCCTTCCCCACTAATGCGTATCACTGTTAGACCCTGATTAAATTTCCTGTATATCATAGTTTGTATTGTTTAGATATTGTGCAAAAGTTGATAATTGCTTAAAACAACGTGGGTCAGGTCAGGTTCTGTGATCTCGTTTTGAGAGCCAAAAATAAATAGGAGACATTCTGTCTGATAAATGACATAGAAAATTGAAATAAGTCTGGCGTGTATTAAGTCCAATGCAAGGCCCAGTTGCCCTAAAAAGTATATTAGACAGACTGGTATGATTGGCTCTTAACATAAGGTGTAGGGAAAACTGACCTGTCCCACGTTGTGTAAAGTTTATAACCAAGTTTTGTACAACGTTCTGTGAGATAAAAGCTTTCTTAAATTTTACTAATAAAAAGATGTATATGAATATTTTATTTTTTTAATAATTACGAGGATTATATTTCAAAAATCAGGGTTGCAGTTGATGTAAAAGTTATAAAAGGATGAAGGTAGATAACGGAGTGGTTGATGCCGTAACACTCACTACCACTATTAGGTAAATAGTTTATCGTAATTTTTAATTGGTTTTAACATAGTTTAGGTCTAAAATCTTTCTCGATGCAGAACTGCACAATTTTTATTAGCACAGTATAAAAAATTATCAGACTAAAATCTTTAAAACGCGTTATCGTCTGGATCTAAACCGACTATGTTATTGGAATCCTCATACGTTAATTCATGGAATTTTTAGTTTTGCTACACAATTTTGCTACTTTGTAGCAAACTTTGCTACGCAATTTTCTCATGTAAGCGTATTCATGGATGTCCTATAGAGTATTTTATAGCACATTAACTCTGTGTAAGCGATACTATGTTTTGTGTAAAACGCTAGTAAACACTAAAGTTGCTGTATTTCGAGATGTTTGGGGGTTTTTGTATATTATTGTATAT